>NC_056747.1:686796257-686851257 GCF_019279795.1 Protopterus annectens | reverse complement strand
GTGAGGAAGAAGGTAAGGAAGAGCCCTCCACAAACTCCTGATGGATGGCCCAGGTAGACCCCCTCTGGAAATAACATCCAACTTATAACGTTTAGTAAAGGTATGAAGGGAGGACCAGGTAGCAGCTTCTAGAATGGATCTTGTATCTTGGCCCTTGAAAAAAGCAACTGCCTAACAGAATGACTACAAACGGAATCAAAAAAGTGCTTACCATGAAAAGCATACAAAAAGAAATGGCCTTAGAAATCCAGAAGATGCTTTGCTTAAAAACAGCCAAAACCAATGTCCTGGTGCCAAAAGAAACAAAAAGCTGCTCAGATTTTCTGAAGGACTTTGTTTTGTCCAAATAATATCTTAACTGTCTATGTAAATCCAAGATCTGAAGCACCTTCTACACGCAGGGACGCCCTGCCCTATGAGGAAAAACAAAAAGAGAGGAACTGCCACAACAGCCTGCAGTTCCGAATCTCTCTTAGCCAAAGTAAGAGGCACTATCCAGTCTCCCAGGTGCAATGTTGCAGAGGGGAAGAAGAAGCAGGCTAAAAAGGGACATGGATGAGTTTTTCAAAGACAAAATTAAGGTCCAAGAAGAAGGTCTAGGCTGTCTTGGAGGTCTGATATGAAGGATGCCTTTAAGAAATTGCTTGACCTCCAAACAAGAAGCCAAAGGAAGTGTCAAAGGCAGACAGGCAAAAATTGCGGACACATGAGCTTTAACAGAAGAGTATGCTAAGACAGCATTGAACATTTCACACAACTAGGAAAGAACCAACATTTCACACAACTAGGAAAGAACCAAAGGGACCCCCACTGAAAAGGGTCCTGGTTATGCCTGAGACAACAACAGAAAATCTCTTCTGTTTAGCCACTCAGGATTTTCCAGTAGTGGGTTTCCTGGCCTCCAGCAGAACCATAAGCACATCCTCAGAAAATTGTTGTCTAAAGGGGATCAAAACCTTATCACCCAAAGTGTTAGCTGAAGCATGGACAAGTGAGGGTGAATGACAGACCCCTTGAGTTGCCTGAGAAAATCAAAGAAGAAATAGATATATTTTGGAGATTTATGAAGATCCCGTGAAACATAACAAAGATGCTAAAAGGATAGAAGAAATAAAAGAAAAAATAGGAAGTTTAAAGGTACAGGATATTTAATAAGATGAAGTAAGAGTCAGACAGATTGAAACAAAGTTAAGAAAAGCCTCTAATTAGAAAACCCCAGGCAAGATGCAGTACCTAACATCTTTGCATGAAGATTTAGCCATGAGTCAGAACTATTTATATGTACACCCCAAACAGACACCAACCTGGCTAACAACAAGAAAAACAATGCTCCTACTTAAGACTGGACCCGCAAGCTACCCTAAAAATTATAAGCCCAATAACTTGCCTTCCGACGACGTATACACTATACAGTCGAACTGATGCCAATAGAGTTTATAGTCATTTAGAAGAAAACTCAATTATGGCAACAGAACAAAAGGAAAATAAAAGAAAGTCATATGGAACAAAGGATCATTTGTTGTTAAAGTCATAGTGGAGAACTGTAAAAAGGGGAAGAATCTAAATATGGCATGGATTGACTACAACAAAGCATTTGATAGTATCCCACATTTATGGATAAAAGAGTGCTTAAAAACGTACAAGATACACCCTACACTGATCGACTACATTACAGCGACCATGAAACAGTGGCAGACCACTCTGCAATTAAGCCATGATAAAGGACAGATTATTATCCCAGGGATAAAAATTAAAAGGGGGATATTCCAGGGTGACTCTTTGTCACTGCCACTATTCTGTCTTGGCCTTAACCCATTAAGCTGTCTACATAACAGCTTAGGTCATGGCTATAATTTGGCTCCTAGAAAACAAAGTGTAAAGACTTATCTTCTTTTTGTCAATGATTTAAAACTGTTTAGATCATACGATGAGGAACTGAAAGCACAACTGCAAGTTGTCATAACTTTTTCAGATGATATAAGAATGTCATTTGGTCTTAATAAATGTGCAAAAGTAACATTTAAAGCAGGACAACTGCAGCACCAAGTATACATCAGTTTGGGACAAGAATGTGATGTAAAAGAGCTTGAGGAAGAGGGAGTGTATAAATATTTGGGAATTGATGAAGGCTCAACAATAAAACATGAACAAATGTGAATAAAACTTAGCAAGGAATACTTTAGAAGACTTAAATTAATCCTGAAAACCGAGTGGACATCTAGGAACAAAATCCAAGGTATAAACCAATTTGCTCTTCCTGTCCTAACTTACAATTTTGGAGTGACTGATTGGCCCCAAAAGGTGTTGAACAGATTAGACAGGAAAACAAGAAGGCTGCTTCATGCTCACCAAATGATTTATAAAAATCAGTGCATACCAAGATTATATTTTCCTCTTTCCGAAGGAGATATGGGTCTCCTTGAAATTGATTATATGTACAGATTTGCAATCGTGGGACTGCACACATACCTGCTGACCTCACAAGACCCAAATGTAGTGAAAGTTTTAAAACGTGAGGAGAATAAATCTAACACAACTTCTCTGCTTAGTCTAGCAGAAACATATGGGCGTCAAGCAGGAATGGAAATCAAACCAGAAGTAGATAAAAATCAGGCAGCAACTGAATGTGCCAAAAAACAAAAGAAAGAATATAAGGTGAAGGACCAGATGAGAAGGAAAAAAATGTGGAAAATGCATAAATATAGTTGCAAGTATAGAAAACTTCTGGAAGAACCTCATGTTGATCAGGATCGAACAGAGGAATGGTTAAGGAGAGGCAAATTCAAACCAAGAGATGAAAGGTTAATATTGGTGGCCCAAGACAGTGGGCTATGTACATGTTGGTTTACAGAGTCCATTGAACATGTGAGAGAAACACACAAATGTAGGCTTTGTATAACAGAAATGGAAACTGTTGCACACCTCATTGCTGGTTGTGACATACTAATGGCAGGAGGACTGTATACTGAAAGGCATAATAATGTGGCAGGACTGTTGCACTGTGGATTGTGCAAACATTATGGTACTGAAGTGGCTGAAAAACACTGGAAACATGATCCACAAAGCACCATAGAAAATGATGAAGTCTACATCACATGGGATCTCCCATTGCCAACAGTTCAAAAGATAGATGCTAGAAAACCAGATATAGTGGTCCATGAAAAGAAGATAAAAGTAGCATTGATCATTGAAATTGCTACACCCAGTGACTACAGTGTGTTGCATACAGAGATAAACAAAGTCACAAAATATCAGGATCTGCAGGCAAAACCGAAAGCAATGTGGAATAAAGATACCTAGACAGTTACAATAGTAGTAGGAGCAATGGGTCTTATAAAAAAGAATCTACAATCGTATTTAGATACGTAACCAATTCATGTAAACCCATATGAATTGCAGAAGGAGTCACTGCTCGGCACATTGCAGGTGCTGAGAAGAGCACTTCTGGCTAACATCAAAGACTAATCATACTTTGACTTAGGAATGGGGTCCATTTCCATCATGGTATTAGAAACTCAAAAGACTTGGAGAAATTAAAAAAAAATTTAGGCAACTTGTGATGGTTGCCCCTGGCCAGGTGAAAAAGAAGGTGGAACCAATAATGTCTGGGTCAAAAGGGAATCACCAGCAGGATTCTTAGAGAGCCCTTCATAATCTTGTGCTGGACCCTGGAATGCAGGGGAACAGGAGGAAAGGCAAACAGGTACATACCCTTCAAAGAAAAAGTCATGGTGTCCACCTTCTAAAACAGAGGACTTGGAGCTCTGAAACAGAATAAAGAAAGTTGTCTATTCAGAGGGGAGGCAAAGAGATCCAGTTGAGAAGTATCCCACTGGTATACAATGTCCAGAAACAAACACCTCCTTGTGAAGCATCCATTCGTGAAGTTGTGTCTTGTACCGGGTCAGAGAATCTGCCTCAAGGTTGTGCTCTAAGGGAATGTATACCACCTGAAGAGTGATATGGTGGTGGATAGCAAAGTCCCAGGCCTAAAGTGCCAGTCTGCAAAAAAGATAATACTTTGTGTCCCCAACTTATCGAGGACTGATATCACAGTACATGCAAAGGGAAAGGAATAGGGGGATTCTAAGTCAAAGACCAGCACTGTTAAAGTTTTTAGTAGAATCTAAAACAGAAGCTGCTGTTAAAAAAGGGATAATTAGTTTGGCATATAAAATACTATACGATAACCATAAGAATCAATCAGAGAGGGTTAGAAAGGATTGGGAAAGACAGACTGGATATGTAACTCACAAAGAAAAATTGGAAGGCTATATGTATGGCTCCCAAATATGCAATAACGTCCAGAAAAATTAGGATCATTGCTTGAAAGTGCTTGCATAGGTATTTTTATACCACAAGCAGACTCTAAAGAATTTTTCTGCAGATAAACTGCAAATGTTGGAGGTGTGATGGGGAAGAAAGAGGTAATTGTGAACATATTTTTGGGAGTGTAATTAGTTGGCAGACTTTAAAAATTCCCTGTAGACTACTCTGTCAGAAATAGTGGGTGAGCAAATTGATGCAGCAAAGAAATTATTTTTTTAGATGAGATACAGAATTAGAACTGCCTAGACGTATAGTAAGGCCCTTCTGAGTTTAATTCTGGTGGCTACCAAAAAGAAAATTACTAGAAAAAGGAAATTAAAGTATAAACCAACTGTACTAGAAGTAGTGAATATAGTAACAGATTAAAAAAAAAAGCTGGAAGTGGGATCTTTAGAAAAGGGCAGGAGCAAATTAAATAGAAAAAAAATGGGAATTGTTGGAGCAATACATGCAGCATAATGTTTTGGTGAAGGAATGAGGTTTAAGGGAAGGCAGGAATTGAATAAGCTATGCAATGTCTGACTGAAAATGAATGCACAGAAGACATACCTCTCAACCGCTGAGAGTTTTGCAAAAAGTCCATATTTTGCCTCATATTTTTTTACTGTTCCTCATAAAATTTGTGTTTTTTTGGCAAATCACTGAGGATTAAATTAAATAATGAGATACAATTGAGTTTCAGACTTCATATCCTTTCATAAAATGCATGTTAACACAAATCCTGTTACTCTAGCAAATTTCTAAGTTTATAAGAGCAATATTTAAAATCTGTCCCTATTTTTCGGCCTTTGTCCCCCCATTATTTTATGGTTTGCAAAGAATTCCTGCACTAAGTGGTTGAGAGCTATGACAGAAGATTATATGTGATGTATAATGTTTGCAAATGACAATATGTCAATATGGTTTGTTTTCATTTATATAAATGTATGATTGCCTGCGTTGTAAGTGATAATTCAGTAAAGATGTAAAGATGTTTCTTGTTTAAAAAAATACTTTGTGCTCCTCTGTTGATATACCACATGACTCTGGTGTTGTCTGTAAAAACATTTAGAGGGTCTGGTGCCCAAATGGAGTTTGAGGTGTGCAGAGCAAGTTTAAGGGCCCAGCCTCATCTCTTTGAAGTTGATGTAGTCTGACATGTGATGGAGGAGCCAGAGATCCTGAACTTTCAGAATGTTGGAAGAGGCTCATCAACCCAGACTGGAGGCATCTGTGAAGAGCTCTTGATGAGTTGGAGGAGGAAAAGACTGGAAAAACAGACTTGGATTGAGAGATATCTGCCAAATCCTCCAAAGTATCTGTAGTATGAGACAAGGTAATAGAGGTGCTGGAAATTCCAGAGGGTGGTAATGGTGGAGCCAAAGAGTCTTCGAATACCACTGGAACTTTCTTATGTAAAATTTGGCAAAGGGTATCATGAGAATGGTGTGTGCCGTGAACCCCAGGGTTCTGTGAAATTTTCTGGAAGGAAGAACCGAGAGAGGAAGCAGAGCTTGAAAATAAGCAGTCAGGAACAGAACTTTTGAAGGAAGAAGAGAAGCCAACATTGGAATGGTCTGAATTTTGCAACCCAGGAAAACATGGTCCTGAGAGGGAATAAGAAGCAACTTCTTGAGACTGACAGTAAAGCCCAGGCTCTGCAAGATCCTAAAGCAGCTGAGGCTGAGAGGAACCCTAAAGAAGCAGGTCATCCAGATATGGAAATATCTGACTCCCCTGGAGCCTGCAGAAGGCTATCACAGGGGCCAGACATTTGGTGAACATCCTTTGGACTGTAAAAAGACGAAAGGGCAAAGCAGAGAACTGAAAAATGCAAGGAAAAAACAGAGAAATATAAAAACAAATCCTGAAAAGAGGATGAATGGGAATATGAAGATGGATGTTTTTTAAATACAGAGTGACAAGAAAAGCTTGGGGAAGCAAGAGAGAAAGAATCAGAAGATATGGCATCCTCAAAGGTGGCACTTTTAGGAAGGTGTTGAAGGAAGGGAATGTTTGGAATAGGGCTCCATGACCCTTATTTCCTGGGCACCAGAACTGAGCCAGACTGAATAGCCCCTTGCTTCAACAGATCCTGCCAAATGACTGGAAAATGAGAAAGTTGGTCTGGATGAGGCTGATGAAGACTTGAGAGGGGAGGAGGGACTTCCATACCAAGAAATAACCTTGTTAAATAATGAAAAGGACCCAAGAGTCCTTGTGAATCTGCTGACAAACAGTTATATACAGGGAGAGCCTGAGGGATAGGGACACCTGCCCAAAGGGAAAGGGATACAGTATGTCAGCTAGAGACAGATTTATCAGAAAAAGGCGGTTTTAGATTTAAGAAATCTGAGTAGGTTTATCAAAAAACATATATTTGGAAACCCTCTAGGGGGTTTGCTTGGCCAAAAGCAGACTGAGCGGGATAGTTCCTATGAAGTTTGGGGAAAGGAGAAACAAACATTTGTTTAAGGTCCTGCATAACTTTTCCTTTGTCTTGTAAAGTTTTAAGCAGCTCTGCAGCAGCAGTGCCAAAAAGGTTCTGGTTATTCAAAGGGGAATCTAAAACTTTAGCCTTAATATCATCAGGTAAGGTCTGTAAACTTAACTAGGAATATCTCCTCATCCCAAGGTTCTGTGCTGGGACATCTCCTTTTTGGCAACTTTTCTGAAATAACAAGCTAGTACAAAAAGGCTTTGGCTAACTAAGTCGGCAAATAACTGCAAGCTATGAGCAGCCATTGAATCCCCAAATGATTTAGCCATCCTGCAGGAAGGCCTACCTCAATTAAATAACTGGTGTCAAAATCATGGTCTGAAACAAAATGCCAAAAAATGCATTACTGCATCCTTTAGAAACTCACCTCCTCAGGGAACTACCACATTGACAATATCCCAAGAGATGACCCAGTTGTTTGGGATTTGGGAACTTATTTGGACAGTGACCTAAGTTTTGACCAACATGTGTCTATTGCAAAAAAGTCCTTCTATATTACACAGCTTATAAACAAAGTGATTTTGTCTAGATCTAAGGATGTCTTTGTCCTCCTTTGCTCAAGCCTCATTAGGCCAGTCATTGAATATAATGACCCACAAGAGATTGCCCAAGCCTTTAACTCTCATTTTATTGATACCATTCAAAAACTTGTGAATGATTTCTACCAACAAGCCGACACAAATATAAATTGTAATAAAAACAATAATAACTATTCCCATGCTCAGCCTCCCTCCAACTCCCCAACTACACATGCTTCCTCTAATAGCAGTCCAACCCTCCCTCTTTTGCTATACAACCTGTACCTACCACTTTAGTGCACAAACTACGTAAACAACAAAAGCTCCCCCCCCTTCTGATGAACTTCCAGCAGAATACCTAAACCTTGCTACCCTGTCAGCATTCTTATAAATCATTCTATCTCTGAATCATACATCCCACAACTCTGGAAAAACTCTATTATAATACCCCTGCATAAGGGAGGCAACACCAATGACCTCTCTAACTACTGACCTATCTCTATGCTTTTCTCTGTCAAAAATCCTAGAAAAGTGTATACACTATCAACTGCTTAAGCATCTTACTGACAACAGCTTACTGTCACCCACACAAGACGTTTTTCGGCCGGCACACAGCACTACCACAACTTTACTATCACTTACCAATACTGCAGAGAAATCTCTTGATGCGGATCTATTAACTACTGTTATTTTGTTTGACCTATCAAAGGCTTTTGATAGTGTCACACCATAAATTACTCTTACAACTTGAGCCTCTTAGCTGCTCCCCACACACTACTACTTGGTTTCAAAACTGTCTTCACAATAGAAAACAATCTGTCAAATGGCATAACAAAAAATTGGAATACATAATCAACAACACTGGATTTCCCCAAGGGTCTATTCTTGGGCCTCTATTTTTTAATATATTCATTAACAATCTACATAAAGCATCCCAACGAAGTACCCTTATCCAATATGCAGCCGATTTGACCTTAATCACATCCTTTAACAACCTCTCAGAAATCCATACCTCAACTCAAAAATAATTTATATCTATAGAATCATGGCTAAGTGAGGCTCAACTCCTACTCAATCCCCCCAAAAAACAAAACTTTTACTGTTCTCTTCTAAACCCATACCTCTTGACTTTAAAATATTCTCACAAAACAATACTGAAATTGAACTTGTTAAAACATCAAAACTACTAGGCATAACAATTGATGACAAACTCTCTTTTCAGAATCACACACACAGCACAATCAAAAAGGCCCACTTCAAGCTAGGGAAGCTCTATAGGCATAAAATCTTCCTAAATATGTCTACCAAAACAAAACTTGAAAATCGCCTGCTTCTCCCTTCCCTCCTCTATGGTATTCCCATTTTCACTAACCTACACACATCACTCATGACTAAATTACAGTCATGCTACTACAAAATAGCAAAATTCAACTCGCACATATCACTGCCTAGCCAATAAAACTTTAAATTGGCTTGAATTCCCCCATTACCTACATTACATCCAACTCACTCTTACTCACAAACTACTATAGAACCAAATTACTGCCCTTCTCTTCAAGATATGTTACATACATATACTCCAACCGAAATCTTAGGTCTTCTAATAAACTACTCCTAGCCATAACTAAACACAACAAGACAGATGGGCAATGCCTTTATTCCCATGCAGTAGCCAAACTCTGGAATGGTCTGCCACCCTCAATTTCTCAACTAGACACTACAAAAACTTTAAAATCAACATTTTATTTATTTATTTTATTTATTTATCATTTGTTGACCGGGAAAGTCCGACTAGGTTCCACAGAGCCTGCTTTCAGCGGAGGCCCAGGGAGAAATGCTCCAGATGCATGTCTTTGGAATGTGGGAGGAAACCGGAGTACTCGGAGGAAACCCACGTGAACACAGGGAGAAAATGCAAACTCCACACAGAAGGCACCCCAGCCGAGAATCGAACCGGTGAACCTCTTGCTGTGAGGCGACAACGTTAACCACTGCACCACTGCGCCACCCTTTAAATGACATTACCTTAACAACCTTGCATGCACCTACAATCACTTGAACAAACCTGCTTAAAAATATACTTCCTTTATTCAGCATATTTATACAAATTGATTCATAAACTTAAGAAAGGCAAATACCATTCTATGCTGTATGATTTATAAAAGTATAGTAGATAAGAATTATTGACTGATGCCGTGCTGTATTGTTTCTTGTTATAAACGTATTTTGTCTTAATGTATAATCTGCTGCCTATGTAAAAATCTTTGTAAACTGTTTTAATTTTTATTAACTTTGTTTAGTGTGTAACTGTATCTTTGGGAGCTTTTCTCTCTGGGCCTCCACTGAAAATGGATCTTTGATTCAGTGGACTTTCCCGGTCAACAAATGTCAATAAATAAACAACAAATAATGCCGCCCTTTGGCATACATCTGTCCAGACATATGCAACAACTGGAACACCCACAGATTTACCTTAAAAGGATACAAGACCTAAACAACATGTCCTACATGGACTGGCACAAAGTCCTGTCATTATACTCGGTACCATACAGACTGCTAAGAGGTGACCTGTGTCTGACATACAAGGCATCCTCTGACCCACTATTGATGGATTTACTGCACATCAGCAAGTCAAGTGGCATCAGATATACCTGGTCTAGGCATCTAAACCTTTTTAGCAACATCAAGAACAGTTTAGAGGGACAGGTATATTTCACACAGGATACCGCTGCTATGCAACAGAGTCTCAACCTCATAAAATAAAGCTCATCCCTGTCCATTTTCAAGCACAATTTAGATCTATGGATGGGAAACAGAAAATTTAGCCCAGGACTGCTCCCTGTATTACTAATGAACAGATGCAGCTCCTAAATGCTTTATCCCATGAATGGGTCCCCTCAAATTATTTGAGGTATTATTCCAGTTATTCTCATTAGGACTAATATAGAATTATCAACCATGGGATGGGTAAGGCCAGTCTATAACCAGATGGGATAGTTATTTTGAGCTCAAAAGGGAAATTAGCTAGGCTTAAAATGGCCCACAAAGGCAGCTAGCCTAGTACTTACTTATGAACCTATTACCGAACTAGAAGCAGCATCCCTAGAAGATGCGTTAGCTGTATCTTAACTACATTTAATAAAGTAGCAGGCCACTTAAGTACAGATGAGCAAAGAAAGAGCAGCAGTCTTAATGTCTGAGCCAGGTAAGCCTGAAAAGTGACAACATCCCCTGCCTAAGTAGGGACAAAACAGCCAAAACATAGCTGGTCATATGAGCTTGATAGTTTATGGCCCTGAAGGCCAAAGTAGCAGATATATACACTTCTTTCTTAGTCTCTCCATAGCTGGCTATCTTTGTCAAAAGGAAGGAGTTTGGAGGAAGAGAGAAGTTTAGAAAGCTTGTCTGTACAAGCAGATATCACAGCATGGTCTGAAGATGGACACTTATAGAGGTACTTCAGGGCCTCAGGCACCTTATAGAAGTGGTCTGGCTTCTTGGGAGATGTAAGTTGGGAGTCAGAAGCTAAAGAAGCAGCTGTAATGGTATTCAGTAAAGCAGCAAGCACTGGAGAAACAGCTGATGGAGCAGGAGATTCCATTTGTAGTAGCTCATAATATCTCTTCTCAGTCTCTGACATTTGGCAACAATCCCATTTAATATGCTCCATCATACGGTCCACAGTAAACCCCAAAGGATAACTCCTCAAAGGGAGAATCAGGGGATTAGGAATCCTCTTCCCCAGATCCATGGTCCAAGCGAAAAAAAATTAGTGAAGAATAATCTCAGGATTTATCCCCAGAATCCAACTCCTCAATCCAAGGAATCAGAATCTCTTGACCTTTTGGAGGGAGTGGATGTTCAAGAAGTAGCAGGAACAGATAAGCCCTGAAGTGACTTTAAGGCCATAAGTGCATTAAACAATCCCTGGGTAAAGTATTTTCATTCTTTACAGGGATCTTTAGCAATGACTGGGACATGCTTGGTCTTCTGTTTCTTTTTTAATGAGACATCAGCCTTGACTAATCTAGGTGATTCAGAGCCTTGCTTAGATTCTATGAGTACCAGGCACCTTTTTCCAAATTAAATCTGGAGAATCTCCCTAGGCCCCTCGAAAATGGTCAGCTGTAGTTGCCCCTCGACATCTCTGGCATACACATGCACAGCCTTGGACGATGTGTGAAAAGCAATTTCCATGCTAGCCTCCAACTGGGTCGCTGCAGAGGGAACTGGTGTCAACACTGAATGGTCCTCAGAGTCTTCATTCACCCCGAAAAAGATGTCCAGTGGAGGCTGGACAGCAGCAGAATCAGGACTAGACTTTTTAATCTTCTTTTTAAGAGGTGGCTGGACTTCAGGCTGGGTGGATTCAGCCATGGCACCCTCAGTCAAAAGCTTAAGTCATTGGCTCCCTAGATAAGATGGATAAGGAGGACAGATGGCTGCGAAGACTCTTGAGAACAAAGGCCTGACAAACAGCACACTGGGTATGGTCGTACATAGCACCTAAACAGAACAGGCACTTTTCATGTCAATCTTTACTGGGAATCTGCATCCCACACTGACATTTTCTTTTCCTGGATAACATGCACTCACAATACAAACAAAGAAAAGGAAGAGAAGGAATCTCAATGGGACAGTTTTCTGGAAATGGCTTGCTAAAACCAGCACAGAAATGGACATCTTAGACCAAAGTTCAAACATCGCTTTCAGAGTGGCGGAAAAGAAGTTCGAAAGACTGAATGTTTGCACATCACTACTATTTCCTACACTTGTGCAGGGAGCATACAGATGACATGCATCACTCTGATGAAGTAAAGGCTTTGGTATGCTAGCTAGATGCCTGGCTACCCTCGACAGGATATTCCACATGTAAGGAATACTACAACAGTATTCAGTGATAAGGAAGAACATCTTCAGTTCTTAAAATATTGCAAAGTAACTACAAGGGAGAAAACATCTCCTACTTCTGTAGGTTTAACTCACCACAACCTTTAATATAACAACTCTAAGGCTGCAGCACCTCAGAATAGGTTATATCTCATTGGAGAGTTTTATGAAAATGCTATTTTAGATGTTCAGATTCAGGATTTTTTTCACAATCAGTCTTCTGCAGTGTACCCAGCCAAAAATTAAGCAGAAAAAATGGCATCAGTAAAAGTATGACAGATACACTTAACGCAGCTTAGTGGTGCAGCGGTAGAGTTGTCACCTCACAGCAAGAGGTTCTCTGGTTCGATTCTCGGCAGGAGTGCCTTCTGTGCTGAGTCTGCATGTTCTCCCTGCATTTGTGTGGGTTTTCTCTGGGTGCTCCGGTTTCCTCCCACATTTAAAGACATGTGTCTGGAGCATTTCTCCCTGGGGCTCCGCTGAAAATTGGCTTTGTTCCAAGTCGGACTTTCCTGGTTAACAAATGTTAAACAAAATAAAATAAACCTCCAAATCCTGTGAATTTTTAATTAAAACAATGTAGTTAGCCTAGGTTAAAGAAATAGATGTTTCACAGAAATAGTGATGTCTATGACTCACTATAAAGGCAAACAAGTTAAAGATAACAATAGAAGCATTAGGAATATTTATACTACCCAAAGCTGTGAAGTGAAACACTCAAAAATGTTTTGTGATGTAACTACTGTTTTTTTTTTGTTTATTTATCAGCCCTTTCCTTCTATGGACACTGTTTCTGAAACCATCTGATACCAATTATTCCATCTGTTAATTTGTCCAAGTATAACCATTGAGGAGAAATAAACTGCTGCTGACATCAATATTTACCTATACACCCTAAATTTATATCCATGTTTCCCACCAGCAGACAGACAGATGCCATGGTAAATTTTGCTCCCCTCAAGCGACACAGGCATCAATAAAAAGCCACTCAAATCTTCTGCTCCCTGGTTGGCTGTTGAATATCTAGGTCACAAAACAAGCCTGGTAACTGGTAGAACAAGCTTCTGACACAGCAAACCCATCTCAAGTACTGGTTGAAGAACATACATGCAGTATTCTGATTAGCCACTCTCCTTAGGAAACAGAACCATAAATGTATCTTCAGCACTAATCCTTTTCCCTTTCTGACACTACTGACCACATGCTGCAAGACATGTCAACCCTCCTTCAGGTGAGGAGACATAAGAGTGAACAGAACATAGGGATGCTGCTCTCTCCTCTAATTAGTACAAAGAAAAGTGAGATAAAGGCAATTTTAACACTGTAGGTGAGCACTGATATTAAACCAAAATGAAATCATAGCTGAAATGTCTATGGCATAACATTAATGTTCCTCTGAAATATCAGAAAAAAACTTTTAAACTTTGCACATATTGCAATCAACTCAGCCACCCACCCATGCACTCTGTAAATACCTTCATCACAAATACACAACAGTATAAGGTGAGAGGGAAATAGACAGACAACTCTAATATAAGGAACAGAATAAAGTACTGAGTTGGATTTATGACCCTTTAATCAGAATCATGAAAGCAGTTAAATATATTCTACTTAAGGCTACAATCATATGGGTGCGCACAGCACCAATACACACACAGCACAGCTGTTCTACTTTAAGTGAAGGATAGAGTTATATCTATATCAGTACCCTCCTATTGCTGCATTTAAGTATGGTGACATCTGCAATATCCTCACAGATACTGTTATGGCATATTTAAATAAAAAATGTATATAGTTTCAACACCAAAGCAAGAGGGACAAGCTCCTGTATGGATGTTAAAATAAAAGCATAAAAACCTTTCAGGACACACTTTTAATAACAAGGTATATAATACCCCATAACAAATAAACTAGCTACTCAAATGAATTTGTCAGCTCCATGGAGCAGAGGGATAAAGCCCTGTCTGTGACCCAGTTGATTCAGAATTGATTAGCAATGTGCACACCGGAGACGATAGCTAGGGAGGGTGGGAGAAAGCAGCCAATGCCTGCTTGCCCTTCCTGGCAGAAGGGAGATTGTCCATTCCATTGCATGACTAGTAGAAGAGGTAGGGGAGAGAGAGCATATAGCAATCTGGTCAAGATGTCCAAGTCCACTAAGCTGTGTGTAATGCAGTAGTTGCATTATGCAGGTTTACGGGATTATGTACATGCCACAAGGCAGCACTGTGCAATTCTGTGGTTCTCAAGCTGCCGCAGTGACCAAAGTGTACATCACAGAAAACCTCAAACAACTGTCTACGGCTGTTTTGATGATGGCCTCCTCTTTGCTCAACTCTTCTCCTTAAGCCATGGATTTCCTAATACCAAGATGCTGATAGCCAAATTTCTAATATAAACCACAGATCCTCCACAGAGGGTGGTTTAGGCTAAAAGTTATGCTGAGGTGAAGTGGAGTGAAGAGGTGACAGAGTGGTTAAGGGCTAGCATAGGCATGGGCCAAAAGCATACAGAAAAAAGTTAGCTAAATGGGTGTGTAGCCAGAAGTGACAGTCTGGATAACAGAACGACAAAGAAAAGAAAGGGTCACTATAAACTACGTAGGATGCCACGGAAGGCAAGATGGCAGCACCTTGGTTATGTAGCCACATCTGTGTGCCATGTATTTTACTTGTATTTAGCAGTCTTCCTGCTCAGTGCTGAATTTTATCACTGACCTTTGCAGCATGTAGTAATACTCAGCAGTATGAAGTCACAGCATTTGTTTCTCGTGTTGTGCTGTTTGTTATTGGGATATACGTCAGTAGGCTAACCATTCTGGAGTCAGCTGTGAAGGTTCAGTGTTTTCTGCTTAGATCAGCTGTGATCATTCCTACTTTTGTTACTGCCCTTCCTTTTCTTTGCACTACTGCCTTTTCCCCTAACTGGTTTTGTCATTTTTCCCAGTGCAGTTGGCGTACCTGGTATGTCACCATACTGAGTACGTTTCCCACCTGGAGATAACAGCAGAAGATTTGATCTGTTAGTTAAATTGAAAACCTACTTGCTGCTGTTTCACCCTATTTTATAAACTGTAATCAAATGTAATGTTTTTTTTTCTTTTCTGCTCAGTTCTATTTTTAATTGTCGGACAATTACCGTGCGCCAGATTCATTAACACCTACACTAAGTGTACATGACCTGTATTCAAGAACATCTCTACCACATCTTTTGTGCTTTTTTGTCACTCAGAAAGGTTACACTAAGTGTACATTTAGTCTACACTTTGTTGTAACCTTTATGAACACCCCCTTGTTATTTAAGGCTACAAGAAAATCAGCAAGAAACTTAAAATTAGGAGGAAGAAGGTGCGAGTTATGCCTGTATTGTCTGTTTGGAGTTTTACTCAGACTGACACTATAGAATTTGTTACTTTCTTTTGGAATTCCTATTCTTGATTACCGGCATCAAGTACAGTGGCTTTGTGGATTTTGCCTTTCTACTCTGCCTTAAGATTAATTTTTTGGATTACTACTGCAGACATTTATCAGGTACTGCTTTAATTTCACAGAGGCTTAAACTAAACTGGGTGACTCCGTTGTTAAATTCGCATCAATCCTAGCAGATGATGGATTAACTTTAAATCATTTTATTTTTGAGGACTGTGTGGCTTTACCATGTGCATCTTTGAAATTACACTCTTGAATGGTTATGCATGTTAAGATCCAGACCCATTTCAATATTCTCTGGCTTTGCTGCTTGTCTGATTTTCCTGTGTGGTGGTTGCTCAGTTTGCATTTTGATCTCAGCATCTGCCAAGTTCATAAAGTTAAATCGTCCATCCTTAAGAATCAATGATTGAATAAAAATCCATCTGCTATGCTGAGGAGTCTTTGTTTTTGCTTTATTGTTTAGGTTTACTTTAAGTTACCTTTGGTACTTTACTTTAGTCAATGGTTACTACAGTATTTATGGGTTTTCAACTTGTCCATGACTTTAAGGACCTTCTTTTGGTGCTTTCCCATTTTTGCTTTCCAGATATTTTTCATCAGCATTGCAGATATCAAACACTGAGGAAGCACAAGGTGGGTGTTGCAGAAGGACTGGTGCTGGGATTGGTGACCTCCTGTTCATTATGGATCCACTTGCTGCTCAGTGGAGAAGCACTTTACTCACTGTTACCTGGTTCTGTAGACAGTATCCAAAGAGCCAGTTTCTCCTGCTGACCAGGTATCAGGGACCTAGGCACCACTGTCCTCTCTCCAGACACTCTACACAAACGTTAGATCCATTTGCATGTAGCCTGGAGACGTCTCTGATGTGTTGGATGATGTTGATATGACTTTCATCACACAGATCTGGTTAGAGAGCAATTTTTGGTCTCAGTTAACCCCTGCTATACCTGCAGGGTTTTCTGTTGTGCAATGCCACAGATATAGGAAACTTTGAGGATGGGGTTGCAATTCTCCACTGAGACTAAGGTTAAGTCTGAGGCAGCTATCACCTTTTAGTACATCCTGGTTACAGGAGCAAGCTCTGGGTTCATTCCTATTTACTGCCTGCCAGGTAATTTGAGAATGCTCCAGGTTTGCAGATTTGCTTGTTGACATCTACCTGGTTGATTCTGGCTGGTTTCAACACAGGGGGTTAGTGATGATTCTGTGACTTTTGCTAAGGATTTACTTTCAATTATGAAAGTTTTTTGGTTTGCTCAGTTACTTCTGCTGCCCATTATTATTGGGCACATGATCAGTTTAAGGTTTCAGCTCAATGTGTCTACCTTTTACTCAGTGGTGGATTCTATCTCATGGTGTAAACCACCTTGCCAGGTTCTCATTAAATCTGCTCAGTTATGCCCAGCTGGCCAAGAGCTGGATGAAAGCAAGAATGGGCATGCAGTAACTCTAAATCAGTATGCCCCCATTTTTGGGACACCAGTGCTTGGGATCCAACATTCTTGTAGCTCATTCATACACAAGAGTGATTACAAATATAGTACCACATGAACTTCACTGTATAAATACTGTAACGCTGTAACATCAGATTGGACTGCAACTACTGGATCTACCCTAAGATTTCTGTTGAGAATCTCTGTTACACCTCTGCTTGCTTTTAAATTATATTTTGTATTATGTCTATGCATGAAACAAATTACCATTGTAAATTTGTCTTACATCTATGTTTTGCTGTGAATGCCTAGTTTATTTTGTAAAATATATTGTATTTCACCCAGGTTGTGCCTGAAACTGGTCAGTCTTGATCAGTGCACTATGCTGGTAAATTAATATTTTATTTTTTTTCCTTATTACATTTTATAACTGGATAGGTAGGCTGGCCCTAAAACCTTTTCAGCCATGACCCAGGCCTTCACATAAAGTCACTGTTCAATCTCAGCCTTACTACAGGATATGTACCCAAGGAATGGCGTACAGCAACAGTGGTCCCACTCTACAAAGGTGGTGCTACAACGGACCCCAGAAACTATTGCCCTATAAGCCTGACTAGCCTGGTCTGCAAAGCTATGGAGTGTATCATCATGGAACTCATAAACAAAGACATTGGGAACCTCCAAACACTGGATCCTACCCAATTCGGCTTTGTTAAGGGCAGATCTTGCCTCTTGAATCTGGTCGACTTCTTTGAAACAGTCACCAAGGCCACAGATGAAGGGAAGCAGTCCACAAAGCGTACCTGGACCTTGCAAAAGCCTTCGACTCGGGCATCATAAATAAGCTCACCAGCTTAAATATCAACCCCTATGTCACAAGATGGGTTGCAAACTGGCTCAGGGATAGAACCCACATGGTCAGAATTGCAGGTGCCATGTCGGTCTCTAAACCAGTTACAAGTGGCGTCCCACACTGCTGCTCAGTCCTGGGACCTCTCTTGTTCAGTATATATTTCTCTGAGGTACAGGCTAACATGGAAGGACTATGGCTTTCCAAGTTCGCAGATGACTGCAAACTGGGTGCCATAATCCACTCGCCAACTGACACAAGCATCCTCCAAAAGGGTCTCACAGAGACGGATAACTGGTGTCAGAGACATGGCCTAAAGCTAAATGCCAAAAAGTGCATAGTCATCCCCTTTGGGAAAAACAAAGTGCCCACAAATTACCACATAGGTGGTAATCCATTAAGTACGGAAGAAGTAATTAGGGATTAGGGGACCCAAGTAGATAGCAATCTCTCCTTTGACAATCACGTTGCCAAAGTGGTTAGAAAGACCTTCTATATAGCCCACCTTATCACAAAAGGGTTCACATCTAGATCAAGAGAGGTCACTGTGCCCCTCTACTCATCACTCATCAGGCCCATAATTGAATACAATGCCCCATTTGGGATGTACCTTACCCTGCAGCAACTGGAAAGTCCCCAAAAGTACCTCACCAAGAGGATCAAGGGACTCAAACAGATGCCCTATGCAGTTCGGCTAAAGAAACTCCAGCTCTACTTGGTTGCTTACCACCTACTCAGAGGCGATCTGTGCCGGACGTATAAAGCCATGTCCAACACAGGATTAATGGACATGCTCCACCTCAGGAAATCCAAATCCCTTAGAGCTACATGCTCCAGGGACTTAAACCTCAGCACAAAAATAAATAGGACATGCTGGAGGGACAGATTCATATCCCAGAGGCTCCCCTCACTCTGGAACAAAATCCCAGTCCATGTTAGGCAGAGCCCTTCAATGACCCTCTTCAAGAGAAATCTTGACGAGTGGATGGGAGATCGTAGGTTTACCCCTGGGATCTCTTCTGTGTCCCTACTAGACAGAGGCACAGTAAACTAACCTTAAAAGGGCTATCTTCTGTGACGTACTATACAGAGGCACAGTCAACTAATCTAAAAGGGTGGCAAAAGCCAAACACACTCTGGCTAGACTTATAAATGCCCTAGGGCAGATAGCCTAGTATCAACCTATGAACCTATATCTAATAAATTAAATCTGGCTATTTATTCTGCACAGGATTGTCTTGCCCCAGCTCATGCACACCTTGTGCATCTAAAGCTACATGAACCTTGGCTCAACATGGATATTTGTCTCTTGAGATGTCAAGAGTGAAGGGTAGAGTGTAAATCATGGCACAGAGTGTACTTTGATGTGAATGTTACACTTGATGAACACTTCATTGGTCATCAGGCAGAGATCCCCACGAGAAAGGCCTCATTTCTGACTAAGGTTATTTCTTCTGTGTCAAACTGACTGACCAAGCTCTTTCATGTACTTGACAGCTTGAGTAATCTGGGCCATTTCTGTCCACAAAGTGCTTTCATATGGGGAGTGTGAACAAGCTGCTCAGTTTTTTTGCAGCTTGCTGTCTATGTTAATCTCCATGATAAGCTCAAATGTGTACAACCAAGTAGCTGGTTGACTGGAGTTGGTGTGAGTTTCAAGAGGCTGATCATCAGGATATTGTTTCCTTGATTACAGCCATGTATACTGCCTCATGTGGACTGGATAAGCCCCCCCACCGTGACTGATTTTTACCTGTCTTGTGGGGGGGGGGCTCACATCATTGAGTTTCCAGGTTGCCACTGCTTCTCCCTTGATAAGGAGGTGGGGCCAAGTCTATTAAAGGAGGTCCTGGTGACCCTAATCTTGAAGGAACATTCGCTTGATCCTGATAATCTGGATGATTTCTGTCCTATCTCTAACCAATCATTTGTTGGTGAAGTTACTGAGAAGGTTGTTTATATACAGCTTGAATCTGTTCTCCAGGAATTTTTTATTTAATTATCCTTTCCAGTCCAGTTTCCGCACCAGAGATAGTAGTGAGACTACTCTTAGTCGGGTTTGGAATGATCAGATTGTGGTGAGGGATCATCGATCTTCTCTCCTGGTACTCATCGATCCCTCTTCATCTAACACAGTAGACCATAACACCTTACTTAATCACCTTCTAACCTCCTCTGGCATCTCAGGTGCTGTCCTTAGATGGTGTACCTCCTACCTGTGAGGTCATAATCATCAGATTATTTGGGGAATTATTCATTGTCTATATATCCTGTCACATCTGGAGTTCAGCCGAGTTCTACTTTAGGCCCATTACCGTTCTGTGTGTACAAAGAAAGCTCATTAAAGTCAAATATCTTTGATGTTACTGTTATGCAGATGATACACAGCTTACTTTTCTTTCCCTCAGGACATGTGGATTCATTACAAAAGGACCTGGAATGCATCCAAAACTGGATAACTGCCAACCGCATGTGAACTAACACTTTCAAGACCATTTCTATGGAAATTTATACAAACTTAACTGTCCAAACACTGACTCTGTTGTAATTCACAATGGTGATAATCTGGACATCATGAAGAAAGTATGGAAACCTTCGTGTAATTTTTATGAGAGACTGAAACTTCGGGACCATTTGTCAACTGTCATTAAGACTATTTCCATCTCCAAAATAAGACACATCAAGCATTTCATTCCTTCAAAAAGCTTCTTGGTGGTTGCCCAGGCTCTGGTATCCTCCTAGTTTGATGATTTCTGGAATTCCCTAAACCTGGGGCTACAAGATAATGACCTTGATGACTTGCAGCAGGTTCAGAATTCTGCAGCATGTCTACTAATCGATACTCATCACCTTTGTATCACTCCCTTTCTACTGAATCTCCACTGGCTACCAGTTTGATCACGAAATATCTTTAGACTCTTGTTCTGATTTATTTAGCCCAGCCTGATCTGGGTTACTCCTACCTTAAGGAGCTTCTGGTTGCATACTGTCTGATTAGGCTCATTCGTTCCTCCACTACATAATTTTTGGAGGCTCCCGGGGCTCACTTGGTGACCTCTAGAATCCAGGCTTTTCACCTTGACACTTTCTATCTTTGGTACCTACTCCACAGTGGTGACATGAGGCACTACCTTGCTCAGGTTTTAAGAGTTCCCTTAAAACACATTTGCTGAATTAGCATATGATGATTAATTATATTTCACCTTTTATTATTACTTTATGGTTAATCTACATTATTAGGCTGAAGCTCATCCAATGGTTTTTCAATAAATATATCACAGCTTAGTTTTCATTAGTCAATTTTAAATATGCTTTTCCTACATTATAAATGTACATGATTTATCTTTCTTTTTTTGTTTTTATTGCTTAGTTTGATTGAAGTGCTGCTTAGACTAGCATGAAAACAAATTTAAACTTAATTTGCCACAGGGACCAGCAGCCACCTTAATATATTATAAACGGCAATCTAGAGGGGCTTACATGAAAAAAAAAAAGCAATTGCAGAAAGCACAAAGATAAGCAGCAGGACAGACATATAAAGATGCTAAAAGGATAGAAAATAACTTGGCAAAGTTGGAGGAATGATAAAAATACAGTTTTGATTTAGTACCACGACATTCAGTACAATGCATCTGTAAGACAAACTGCAGCAGAACAGGATGCAATGGGAGAACTAGAAAAACCCTAACAACAAGCATTTATCACTGCTAAATGTTTGGTTGCACACGGCGGAGATACTGAATTGTAAAGGACATATGTTAAAAAATTCATCTGAAAAAGGCTATAAGCTTGACTGGGCAGGGGGCAAAGAAGATGGGGACAGATATTAAAGAGAAATGACTAACTGGATAAGTAAATACCAAAAGCTATAGTTTCTTTCAGTTCATTTACACGTACATATGAAGTTAAGTAAATGACAGAAGATAAGTACATATTGCATATCTTTACATGGACCTTACTGGAGAAAATGAACAAATGACCCAAGGTAGTGGGAGCAAGTAAGTACAGAAGGGAAGGTAATACAGTGGGATGAGGACAAGTTTGAACTGCAGGTTGACAGACTGCCTTCCCTACCGAGAATTAATATCAGAATATAGGCAAAAAAGGGATAGGGAGTTCATAGGTGTGTACTAGGCTAATGGCCCTGGAGCTTTTACAAGCCTAGCCCAGAGGATTACCCTGGCATCATGCCACCCGACTTTAGTTCCTAGTGCCTCTGACAAGTAGAGCCACTGGAGTGATCCCGGGGGGGGGGGGGATTTTTTTTTTTATTTCCCATCCACTCATCAAGATTTCTCTTGAAGAGGGCCAGTGAGGTGCTCTGCTTGACAAGTATGGGAAGTCTGTTCCATAGCATGGGCAGTCTCTGGGTTATGAACCTGTCCCTCCAGCATGTTCTGTTGATTGTGGTAATGAGATTGAGGTCTCTGGAGTGTGTGGTGCAGAGGGATTGGGATTTCTTTAGATACAGCATTTCTAACAGAGCTACGTCAGACATGGCTTTGTAAGTCAAGCAGACATTGCCTCTAAGTAAGCGATATGAGACAGAGAATAGATGGTGTTTTTTGAGCCTGTCCATATAGGACAAGTATTTAAGGCCTTGGATCCTCTTTGTGAGATACTTTTGCGGCCTCTCCAGTTGTTGCAGGTGTCTAGTGAGGTACATGCCAAATGGGGCATTGTACTCGATGCTTGGCCTAATGAGGGAAGAGTACAGGAAGACAATGACCTCTTTTTTATTCTTGGATGCAAAACCCTTAGTAAGAGATGTGCCACATATAAGGACTTTCTGACCACAGTGGCAATGTGGTGGTCAAAAGAGAACATCACTTGGGGAGTTAATAATGGCTCCGAACTTGCAATCGTCTGCAAACTTTGTCAGCCAGAGTCCCTTTGTGTTGGCCTGGACTTCAGAGAAGTAGATACCAAACAGGAGAGGACCCAGGACCAAACCCTGTGGGACTCCACTCATGACTGGTCGGCAGTCTGACTTGGAGTCAGCTACTTTCACACTGTGGGTTCTTATCTGTGAGCCAGTTTGCAACTCACCTAGTGATATAGGGGTTGATGCCCAGCTTAGTGAGGTTTTCTATGATTCCTGAGAGGGGAATAGTATCAAAGGCCTTGGCAGATAAAGGTAGGCTGTATGAACCACCTTGCCTTCATCCACAGCTCTGGTGACTGACTCAAAGAAGTCGTCCAAGTTGAGCAGGCATGATCTACCATTCACAAAACCAAACTGTGTAGGATCCAGAGTTTGGAGATTCCCTATATCCTTGTTTATTAGGTCCATGATGATGTGTTCCACAGCCTTCCATATCAGACTCGTCAGGCTAATGGGGCGATAGTTCCCAGGGTCTGTAGTCACTCCTCCTTTGTGGAGAGGGATGACTGTAGCAGTGCGCCATTCAGTAGGGACAAAGCCTGAGGTGAGGCTGTGATTGAACAGGGCACACAGGTGAGGTGCCAGTTCACTCTGTAGTTCATGTAGAACACAGCCAGAGATATTGTCAGGTCCCACAGAAGTTGTATTCTTAGCCTTGGACAGCGTTGTTTTAACCTATGCAGCAGTAATACTGGGTGCCTGGCAATCTACTGGTATTGTGATTGGTCATTTGGGGGTGGAGAGAGTGGTAATGTTGGCAGTGAATCTGTCGGCCAGTATATTGGCAATATCTGTTGGCTTAGTATAAGAGGTACCATTCTGCAGCAGCTCAGAGCAAATCTGGTTATTGCCGTGGAGATTATTTACATAACTATAGAAGGCCTTGTGGTTGTCTTTACTATCTGCTGCAATTTTGTTTTCATAGCTAGCTTTAGAGGATATGATGAGGGATCTCAACCTTTTGTTGAGGCTGATAAGGAAGTTTTTCCAGTCTTGGGACTTCACCTTATTCCGCATCAGTTTCCTTCTGTTGTAGAGTTTGTTTATGGCAGGGGACCACCAGATTGGCTTTCTTTTTTTTTGAGGAGAGCGTCTTGGTTCTACTTAGCATGGCGAGATCCATGCATTTGTGTATGTATTCATACAGTACAGTGGTGTATGACTCGGCGGTCATGCAACTATGCTCCATTTGCATGGGTGCCATGAAGTTAGCCACCTCTGTCTTTAGGAGTCCAAAGTTAGCTTTGGAGAAGTTTTTCATGGTGGTTACCTTTGGGGGGTCGGGGGTGGGAGGGATGTGGATTTCCAAGGTGATTAGTTTGTGGTCGGATCTAACCAGGGACGAGTTGACTATTGGTGTAGAGCAATGGTCACCCATCTTAGTAATGACCAGGTCAAGGATGTTGCTACCTCTAGTGGGGGTAAGAACAAGCTGGTCCAGTGCTTAATGAAAAAACAGGTCTATTACAGCTTTCAGATGAGTCTAGAACAGAAGCTGTTTTTAAAAAGGGATCATTAGTAGGGCATATTAAATATTATACAATAACTATATGAACCAATCAGAGGAGGTAAGAAAAAACTGGGAAGAGAGAATGGAAAGGCAATTTACGAGAAAAATAATGAAAGGACATTTTGTATTCCTCCCGTATGCAAAAAAGGCCAGAAGGTTTAGGATTTTTGCTTGGAAGTGTTTGCACTGCATTTTTATTCCCCAAGTAGACTTCAAATAATTTTTCCTTATGTAGATAGCAAATGGTGGAGGTGTGACGAGAAAGAACAAGGTAAACAGGAACATGCTTTTGGGAGTGTTGGCAGACTTTAAAACTCACCACAGAGTACTCTGCCAGAAATACTGGGGGAGCAAATGGTTATAACTAAGGAAATGATTCTTTTGAGCTGGAACACAGGATCTAAACTGCTTAAACATAGTAAAGTCTTACAAGTTTAATGCTATGGGGTGCCATAAAAAGCAATTACTAGAAAATGGAAATCAAAATCTAGACCAATAGTAATTGAAGTATTGGATATTGCTAAGGGGATAAAAGAACTGGAGGTGGAATCTTTAGAAATGGGAAGGAGCAAATTACATAGAAACAAATGAAATTTGTGGGGACATTATATACAGAAAAGTGTTCAGGAGGAGAAGTAATGTTTAAGGGATGGCAGGAATTGAGCATTTTATGCAATTTTGGTGTGAATGACATTGTTAAAGGGAAACATATGTATACTGCAGGAAAACAATGAGAACTATCACTATGGTTTCTTTTCTTTTGTATTAATGTATGTGCACCTACGTCATCATTTCAACTGTGAATTAATAAAGATGTTTAAAAAATCATACTGCATACCAGATGGTTTTATAGTATTAGACAAAGCAGCTACACACATACTTAATCACATATCTACCATGCACGCATGCCCATTTCACACACACACAGACACATACTTACGCAACACCCAAAGCTGCCTGCTATTAACCAGAAGAAAGATTCTACAAGTACTGCCTTTTCTGGCATCAGCTGCTCACAGGAAAACCTGCAACTGACTAAACGAAGCACCAGTGTTCTAAATACTAGGAAAAAGTAAGCAGAATTCTAAGGTATGCAAGCACAAAACATAGTCCTATCTCTTAGTCATCAACAGTCCCAGGGATAGCAGCTTCTTAGTCCCACCATATGAGGCATGACATACAAACAAGAGTTGCCATACTGTTTATGTAATGGGACAAATGGACATATTATAATGGTTCAGTGAACAGTGCCCGTTAACAATCCTACACCAGAAGGATACGCAGAAGGTGATGTTTTGAGGGGAGTAGGGAGGCAGGCACTGTTCCAATTTGGGATTTATGCATCCTTGCACGTATTTGTTGTCTCCTCGGTTTATGCTTTCATTGGATCAAAAGGAAGGAAAAACTTTCTAAAATGCACTAGTTGCTTTTTGAACCCCGGCTTACATTTATTTCATAATCAGCAGTTATTATACTGCACTCTTAACCAGCTAAGGTATGTGGAAATTATGCAGGAAAAAGGAAAGGAGTAAGACAATATTTCTTTAGTCAGAATTTTTGTTCAGGACATCACTGAATAAAAAAAATGATAAAATAAATAACTCAGAAATACACCAGAGAACATTCAGAAAAAACATGGCCAGTGACTTACAGTGCAGTCTGCACCATTTGGGGTGTGCTGAAAGGATGCAGGGAAAAGCAAAGTTGCAGACCAGATTAAGAATTTCTTTCTTTAGCCATAGTTTTTTTCAGGGTATCATTGTATCAAAAAGGTGTGGAGAAAAAATGTAAAATGCACCTCAGAACATCTGCAGACTCTATGGCTTGGGACCGATTCAGTTACTTCCTTCACAGTTATTCTGTATTAATGGAATGTAGAGGAAAACTGAAGAATAAGGCAAATGTGTGAAAATTATGAAAAAATAAACTGGATGATGTGCAGGAGAAATAATATGGGGGCAAAGGTCACCATGCGATATCTGGTAGGCAGGCACCATGAGTTCTTCACCTAGGGTGCTATTTCACCTAAGGCTGACCCCAGATACGTATTTATTTACCGGGAAAGTCCACTGGGCCTAAAAGAGCCCATTTTCAGTGAAGGCCCAGGGAGAAAACCTCCAACTAGATACAGAAAAAATATAAACATTAGAAACAGTGTTACAGATAGTAAATATAGTAACATATACAGAATATATACATAAAAGCAGGAATCTAGTTTGTTTGATTACAGTAATATATACAGAAAATATACATTAAAGCAGAATTCAATGAATTCAGTCAGAGTGATATAAACAGAGATATATTAATCAGTATTATTGTACCACCAGTATCAGCAAGTGAAGATAAAAATAAATATGGAGAAAGTATCATCAGTTACTAGTAGCAAAAGATATAAGAGTTTAGTAATCATACAAGGAGAGTGAAGAGGTTAGGTTACAGAGCAGGAACATAACAAAGAAACAGCAGCACTCAATTCTAAACTAAAGTTCTAAGTTTTCATATCAAAATACTGAGAGCTGAAAATTCTAAAAGTGACGATGTCCTTTTTACCAATTTAAGTCAGACGTACAAGTTAGGATCATATAAACTAATCACATTTAGGTACTTTGGTCACTGAAATGCCTGAAGCTGTTAAACTATGCCTGCATTTTTCTCTCTCATGCATAAATAACTAGTCACTTTTTGAATTTGTTTTCATTAGAGCTTTCTCATACACACAGTGGCAATTTAAAGTGTTGGGAAGATCTAAATTAGACTTAACTCTATTCATGCTATTAATATTCATTATTAACAGTAAATTATCAATCCCTGTGTTAGCCCCATGGGTGCTGTAGCTCAGACAAAATTGAAAACAAACTGGATCTAATAAAGCACTGAAGCCTAGACACAAGTCTCTTCTAAGCAACCTTTTAAATAACTATTGAAAACAGCAAGAAATAATTTCTAGTGAGCTCTGTAATCTAATACCTTAACCTAATTTTCTTCTTCTTGGAATCTTTTAAACTATCTTGGTCAAGTGTTTCATCAAATAAAAAAAATGTTCTTACACTCCAGAACTGGTTTTACTAGATATTTATATGAGGGAATTAACATCTGTTCCAATAACTGTACAGTATTTAATGGGATCAAATGTACTGCCACAAATCATTTTCTCCTAAAAGTGAACATACATTATCAAAGCTTAGATCCTTGCCAATAAATCCACCCAGATTTCTACTGCTAGTTGACGATTTTTATCACTTAGGTTTTAGTATCATATGTGCTGTCAGTAATGGTCACCTAACAAGTGGGAATGCAGCATGTATGTTTACAGTGAAATTCGGAAAGCTTTCTGAGCACCACATATTTCATTCTGTAACATTCCAGGAGGTCACATGAACTGTAATTTAACTACACATTTCATTTTGTACTGATGTGCAAATTTTATTACCAATAAATGGCCTTTTTGTTTTGTACTAGCATTAGAAATCCAGGGTATTAACTACACTTAACTGGATCTGATAGTGTTTGGATAACTTTTTTTTTTTTTATTAACACACTTTTGCTTCTTTGTTTTTTGTACGAATAAGCCTTACCACCTACCCCTCCCAGACGTCTATTAGTGCAGTCATCCTACCATCCTGCATGGTAAAACATTTTAGATCACCTAGTTGAGGGGATCTCTCCTTTCCATAGGAACTATCTTATCAGTAACCTCAACATGTTCAAACAGTGTTGGGAATGGTGAGGGTCAAATGTAGTAGGTCATTATATACACCTAATGCAGATTTGTGTGTGTGTGTGTGTGTGTGTGTGTGTGTGTGTGTGTGTGTGTGCGCGCGAGCGCCCATGTGATGCCAATCCACACTTCTGCAAATACAGGCTGCAAAGTGCAATGCTGTATATTATGCACACCACATATCTGTATTTCTACATACACATTTTAGCTGTCATATACACAAGCCTGCAGCATGCTCTCTATATTTGGACCCTCTCCCAACCTCAGAAGCCTTTTGATTTCCACCAAGAGATATCTCTATAGGGAGAGTCCCTCATTCCCACTGCAGACATAGGTAAGCTGACAGAAGCCACTTATTTCCACCTCCCTCCAGTTCCTTCACCAACCTTCTCTACAGTGAATCACTGGCACCACAGTCATGACTTCAATCCTCTCTATCACACAACTAGCTAAATTACTTTGACACTTGCTAATTTCACTTGTTTTCTTCCACACACCCACTTATTATTACTGTTTTTTTTCAGTTCTAGTAGGCTTTATGCTTACATAATACTAGAGTGTGAAATGGTGGTGAACGCTTTTGCTATGTTAACGTACTGACAACCCTTGGTCTGTGATGGCAGAAACTTGTTAAAAAATGCAACCCAGTTAAGAAAAAAAGAAGTTATGTCTTACCATAACGTTCCATCTGAGTTGTTGATCTTCTTCCAGTCATCACTGATAGGTTCGGTTCTGAGCCCTCGGAACAGAGTCGGCCTTATATCAAGCTTGCATGCACCAAAATCTCTCAGGCTAAGCTGCTACCCACAATGCCCTTTGCTCAGTTACCTCAGATCGAGTTTGCATGCAACATATAGAGAAAGAATAAGTCAGAGGCCATCTCTGCACAGAAACCCTAATACACCACAAAGACCCAGAAGATCTGCCAGGAACCTTAGGAGGGGGTCGGTGGGAGGGTGTGATGACTGGAAGAAGATCAACAACTCAGATGGAACATTATGGTAATACACAACTTCTTTATCTGAAGTTGTTAATCTTCTTCCTATTCATCACTGATGGGACCAAGTCCCCAGCTACTTGGAGAACCTGGGTGGCCCTTATGGAAGAACATTCCTGAGAACCAATGAACCAAAGGCTGCTCTTCCCCAGGAGATCAGATCCAATTTGTAATGCTTGATAAAAGTATGGGGCTTAGCCCAAATGGCAGCTGCACAAATGTCATCCATGGAGGCCCTAGAGTGGAAGGCAACAGATGCTGCAATTGTCCTAGATGAGTGAGCTTTGATTTGGCCAGGTTTAGATCTCTCCGTAAGAAAACATGTGAAGGCAATGCAATCCCTGACTCATTTAGACAAAGTAACCCTTGATACTGCACCTCCAAATTCTAGGGCCCGCAAAGGAAATGAAAAGCTGGTCTGACTTGTGAAATGATTTAGTCCTGTCCAGATAAAAGCGCAATTGTCTATGAACATCCAGGGAATGCAGGCAGTATTCTCCCTTGTTAGAGTAATTTGGGAAAAACATAGGAAGTTCGATGGACTGGTTAATCGAAAAGTCAGAAAACACTTTGGGGAGAAATGATGGGTTAGTTCAAAGTGATACTCTGTCCTTATGAAAGATCAGATAAGGGCTCTTGATACATAATGCTTGTAATTCAGAAATTCGTCTTGCGAAATTATAGCCACCAGGAATAAAGATTTCCATGATAAGAATTTTAGATCACAGGTGGCAGCCAGTTCAAATGGTGGCAGGGAGAGAGCCTGCAGAACCCAGGACAAATTCCATGCCTCCACCGGCTCTCTGATGGGAGGCCTGCTAAGAAAAATACCCTTGAGGAAGGTCTTGCAAAGACGGGAGGAGATAAGTGGTACTCCTTCAGACTCGTTATGGAAGTTGGAAACAGCTGCTAGATGGACTCGAATGGTAGAAGCCGAGGCCTCTTTGTTGAACAGCTCAGCCAAATAATGAAGAATGGTGGCTACAGGGGCTGAGAACGGGTCTAGCTCCTGATTATCTGACCAAATAGAGAATCTTTTCCATTTATCCCTGTAAAGTTTTCTGGTGGATGCTTTATGAGAAGCCAAGATAATATCCCAGACAGGTGAATTAAGGGTTTACTGCTTGGCAACTAACGGAAGTGGAGAAACCAAGCTGTCAGCTTGAGGGTGGACAGATTCGGGGGAGTAAGCCCTTGTGGGTGAGAAATTAAGTCCTGACGAGTGTCTAGGATCCAAGGAGGTTGTAACAGATGAGATCGAAGGAAGGGGAACCACACTTGGCGAGGCCAGAACGGAGCGATGAGGATCACTTTGCTTCTCAACCGAATGGCCTTCCGTAGAACAAGAGGAATCAGAGGGTAAGTATAAAGAAGACCCATGGGCCAATCATGGACTACAGCATCTCTCAGTGACTCCCCGAGAGGGGGAAAGAGGGCAAAGTAGCTGCTGCATTTTGTATTTGTAGGAGAGGTGAAAAGGTCGCAGCATGGCTGGCCCCAGCGGCTGAAAATGTCCGTCGCCACACTCGGGTTGAGAGACCACTCGTGAGGATGAAGGATGCATCTGCTCAGTCTGTCCGCAATCACATTGGAGCTCTCCGGGATATGCGTTGGGATCAGGAAGCGGTTGGAAGCTATCGCCCATTGTCAGATTCTCGTGGCTTCATGACAAATGGGGTAAGACTTGGTCCCTCCCTGTTTGTTTATGTACCAGACCACGTACATGTTGTCAAACTGGACAGCAATTGTCGCAGATGGAAGAAACGGATGAAAAGCTTGCAACGCCAACAGCACTGCTCTTAACTCCAGGACATTGATATGCAAATTGACCTCTGCATCGGACCATGTGCCTTGGACTGACTTTCCCTGGAAGTGGCCCCCCACCCCATCAGGGAAGCATCCGTGGTCACCTTGGTGCTGGGCTGTGGAACCTGGAAGGGAAGACACCAAAGATTTCCATCTGTACTCATCCACCAAAGAAGATCTTGTTTGCAAATGTTGGTGATGAGGATCTTTGAGCTCAAGGGGTGGAGAGTGGATATCCACTAGGCCTTAAGGAGCTATTGTAGTAATCTCATGTGTAGTCTGGCTAAGGGAACTATGGGAATGGCTGCAGCCATACATCCCAAGGCTTGAAGAATCTCTTGCAGACACCTTGGTTTGACAGAGTATCACCTGAACTTGCGCCCTGAGTCTCTGAAGCCTGTGGACAGGAAGTGAGATTAGGCTTGACTGCGTGTTGAATGCTGCCCCTATGAATTCCAGTTGTTGTGATGGTGGAAGGTTTGATTTCTCCCAGTGTATGGTGATGCCTAATGACTCAGCTAGAGCCAATGTGTAGCGAAGGGCCCTGACCAGAAGATGCTTGGTGGGGGCGGAGAGGAGCCAATCGTCTAGATATGGAAACACCTGGAATCCCCGAAGTCTCAGATGAGCTGTTACCACTGCAAGACATTTCGTGAACACTCTGGTGGCTGTCGAGAGACTGAAAGGCAGGGCTCTGAACTGATAGTGAATGGCTCCCAACCGGAAGTGAAGGAGGCTCCTAGAGCATTTGTCCATCTTGATATTATAATACGAATCCCTGAGATCTAATGAGCACATCCATACCCCCTCCTGCAGAAAGGGAAGGATGGACTGAATCGTGACCATGCGGAACTTGGTCTGAACTACTGATTTGTTTAATTGACTGATATCCAGAATGGGCCTCCAGTCCCCTGTTTTCTTTGGCATCAAAAAGAATCTTGAGTAGAACCCTGATCTGCACTGATCTGAGGGACCTGTTGGATGGCTCGTTTTTGAAGTAGCTTTCATATTTCAGAAGCTGCCTCCTCCCTTTGACTCGGCGGAACATCAGGAAGGGATTTCGGAGGTCTTGGATAGGATATTAGTGGAATATGGTATCCTCTGGTAATGATTCTCTGCACCCACTGATTATTTGTAATGAATAGCCAGGCAGCTTGGTGCAGAGAGAAATGCGCCCCGGCTGCTTCCAGAGGAAAGCAATCGGGCAGCGCCTCAGAAGCGCTGATATGGTCTACCTGAGAAGGAATCTCTGGAGCCCTTATTCCGGGGACCCCCTCTGCCCCGAAAGGGACGTCTTCCATTATTGGAACCCCCTCTGCCTCTGGAGGAGTCCTCACCACGTGCATCTCAGAAAGGACCTTGAGACTTCTTGTGCACATCTTTCTGCTCCTCTGATTCCTGCAGAAAGAATGCTGAGGTTTAGAAAAGCATAGGCCAATGGCAGACAAGGTCTTCCTGTCTTGCTCGCATCTGGCTAGTGTATCCTTGACCTTAGCTCCAGAGCCGAAGGCTCGATAGGGGCATTTAAAAGGAAGACTTGAAGGAGTCCGAGAGGTCACAGATGCACATCCAGGCATGACGTTTCATGACTATGCCTGCACCCGCAGCTCTAGCTGCTCCTTTGGTTGCGTGCGACAGTAACCTCATGGATGAATTACATATGGATTCCAGGGTGGCAAGTTGGGAAGCAATTTTATCTCGTGCTCCATCCAATACTTGACCCGCGAGGGTTCCAGAGAGTTTGGAGATAAGATCTCTCTGGAGCCTCGTAAAATGTGCCAGAAAGTTCAGAGACCGAACCTCGAAGGTCGCTGACGCAAAGACTCGCCTGCCTAACCTGTCTACTGCCTGGGACTCTCTGTTGGGTGGGTGAACAGCAGGACTCTCTTCTACAAGGTCCTTTTTTGTGGCAGCCGCCGCCACCACCATAGCGTCCACTGGCAAGCCTTTGGGCCAATGGGGTTGATCCTCTGGATGGGAGAGTACTTTGTCTGATCTCCTGGGGATGGCCTCAACGGAGCCAGAGTTCTTCCAAGCCCGTTGCACGATGAGTTTAACCAACTCATTGGCAGGGGGAGGTCACCCAAAAAGTAGAGGGCTGAGAGCGAAAGGCCTGCAGGAGTACAGATTCCTCTGAAAAAGGCGTTGAGGACTTTCAATCACCCCTCTGTTTCAAGATTTCCAAGATGTCCCCGAAGGAGACATCATCAGGGGGTGACTGTGAGGACCCTTTCCCATCATCGTAGTCTGTATCTTCTGTGAGGGACTCCTCTGGGGAGTCCGTGTGTTTCCTCTTATACACCCGTTTCCGAGGGGGTTCTTCGGTGGGAACATCCGAAGAAGACTCAGAAAGTGAAATGCCCTGGACAGGGGTCTCCTGGGCTTTGTGCTCTCGAAGTCCTGGGGGGGGTGGCCTTTGACAGCTGCAGCTCAGAGGGAACTGGGAGAATAGCCAACTGTGGAGGGTTGCTGGCAGCAAGCTCCCTCTCCATCACCCAGAAAGCGAGCCTGCCCGAAGAGGAATGGGAGCCCGGAACCGAAGAAGACAAAATCGGAACTGGGGTCACACCCCACTCCAAAAGGTCAACCCTCGGGGATGGAGCCTCAGTCAAGCTTGGAGCGGTAGACACACACTGATCCAAAGTCAAAGCTGACACAGCTGTCGGAACCGACACCGGAACTGGGGGCTCCACCCCTCAAGCATGAGATTGAGGAAGGGTGGGTTCCAACGGAACTGGCACCCAAAGGGATCTCGGAGCCTCAGACAGAGTGGTTGTCTGCGCCGAGAAAGGAATTCATCTAGTAAAAGTTGGATAGATGAGGCTTGGAACTGAGGGGTCCAAAGGAGGAGAGTAAGTAGGGGTTGCTGGAGAAATAGACCCAAAGCCAGGAGTGGGATAGGGTCTAGGTGGATTTGAGATTCCCCTAGAAGTCAGCAGCTGATCAAAAAGGCACAGCACATCCAATTCGGAAAGGCTCCTGGTGGATCTCACTGAAGCACCTGAGGGGGAGTCAGGCCGGTCCAAAAAGGGGCTGGAGGCATGTACGGCAAATGGGTCCACACTGGATGAGTATCGGGTCCATGGTGTGCCGCAGAACAGCACCGACAATTCCAATTTTGCAACAGGTAATAAAGGTATGGTCGGAGCCGTGAACAGGCTCAGAGTAGAAGTCACTATAGGGGTGGATGACAGGAACGATTCCGAGCTAGTTGTCGGAGCCGATATCGGAGTCAAAACGGGCGAAATCGGTGCCAATAAAGAAGTCGATGCATTGGTCGGTACCGAAGCCAAAGGCCATTGGAGCTGAGCCGATGTGGTAGTCAGCACCAAGGAGGCAGAACGGTGTTCAGAAGAGGACTTATAGGCTTTGTGCTTGTGAGCCTTACCTCTATCACTGGCTGGTGAAGAGGGGTCCAATTGAAGACGTTTCTTGTCCAAAGAAGGAGGGGGTGAGACCTCTGTTGCAGAAATGGCCTCTGAAAAAGGCAAAGCAAGCAGGCCCTTTAAAATAAGTTTGTTATGACGTTCATTCATGGTCCGCTGACTGAAACTAGCACAGATATCACACGGGGGTTTCGCCGACAAATGTGGAACCCCCAAACAGTACACACACTCTTCATGGAGGTCACTATTTGGCAGTTTACCATTGCAAGAAGAGCAGTGTTTAAACCCCGTAGTTCCCTTCTTTTCAGACATCCCAGAACACACTCTCGCACACAAGGGAAAGAGAGAGTAAAGAGAGGAAATGAAGGAGAGAGAAAGCAAATACCAACAATGGTAACAAGATACCATAAAGGTAGAAAGTTAGAAATACCAAGAAATTACCAACAATGGTAAGACAGAAATACCTGTGGGTAGAGCTGAAGCAATTTAGAACAACAAGAACAAGTTATAAAAGGAGAAAAAGCTTTTTAAACCCAGTAAATATATCTGAAAAAAGCACTTAGTTGGAGAGCTCAGTGAAACGCTGCTATATGGCTGTGTGGCAAACAAGATCTGAGGTAACTGAGGAAAAGGCATTGTGGGTAGCAGCTTAGCTTGAGAGTTTTTGGTGCACGCAAGCTTGGTATAAGGCCGACTCAGTTCCCAGGGCTCAGAACCGAACCCATCAGTGATGAACAGGAAGAAGATTAACAACTTCAGATCAAATGTTTTCCCTGACAAAGCTGCACTGTTTCGGAAAAAATAAAGTCGCAAATGTAAGGCTGGGAGTGGTTTCTCCTTTCTCTGTCTTAAATTAATGTGGTCTGACCTGAGAATAATTACTAACTTACCTACTCTTTGTGGACCGGGTTAGTCCCACTAGGCCAATGTCCTCTCTTCAGGACAGTCCCAATGTGGCATTCAGACTGACTAGGGAAAATCTGGTGTGGGTACCACGGAACTTCTACTCTTTTTGAAACTACATAAATATTAGTAATTTGTTGGTTAAGCTGAAAGACTGAAGTTAAAAGTGAAGTAGATCAGGGATGTCTGAGGAGTATGATACCTTTTATTTTGGTAATAAATACTGTTAAAGAAAATCTACAATCAGTCAAGTCAAATTTGATTTACAGGAACTTAGCGAAATTGCCTATAATTATGTGTTATGCAGATTAAGCAGTTATTTATAATAGTTAAAAATAAGCCATGGCTAAGTGTCGTCATGAAGGGTCAGTCTTTTCTTCTGAGAATACTTAGATTAGATGTAAGCACAGAAAAAGTAAAGGATTTGGAGAAATAAAGAAAATATGTGGTATATATTTTACTAGGCATGATACTGAAGCATTTGGCATTAAATATGCAGATATATTATACTAAAATAAGGGTGGGGGGCATACCTGTCAACCGTACCCAATTTCTCAGTTTTTACCGGTTTTGAGGTCCAAATTAATGGGGTGCCATGATTCCAGAGTGGCACCTCTTAATTTCTGAATTTCCCAGCTTTTTGTTTAAATTTTTTGTCTTTTTTTTTTTAGACTAACTTCGTCACGCGGAGGCGTACGTGGTGACGTCAGCTATGTGAGCAGCCTTCCAGCGTGTCGGATTTTGGGTGAGGAGGCAGGGCTACTCTAGGGAGTCTGAAAATATACTGTAGTGTCTTCATTATGAAAGAGATGGTTGCAGAATGCGGTTGAACGGTTCAGTAAACCAGATGAGTTAAGTGAAGTTATTCAACACAACAAATACACCTGCAGGCCACGTGCAAGAGAAAATGCATTTTTGCATACACAGTTTTACATTACACATTCACAGAACTCCTGTGACCTATTCTGTCCCTTTCCAAATAAAATGCATTAAAATAAAATCATTTTTCACCCCAGCTCATCTTAGAGACAGATTCATTAATATCATTAAACAGCATTAGGATAGGATTCTTTAGAAGGCAGGCAGCGAGCGCAGCTATATAACAACAACATGCTGGAAGAATAAAATGTTACCCCCAAATGTTACTCGGCATTATGGCAGGCAAAATAGTGAGTAAAATGTTGTGTTTCTGTTTGGTTGTTTCACACAGCAGTAGGACTCCTGAAAATGGTAACTGAAAACTGAAGAGTGCTAGGTAGAAATGGAATTGCACCCCAAATGCTATTGCTAATACATTATGCCACACGCTCACTGGAAAACTGACATGACATAGTCATTCATTGTAAACTTTTCCATACCTCTTTTTTAAGCCACAAAATTTTAGCTCTTTAAATTCTTTCCTTTGACCTTGTGTAGTAGTAGCACACCAAGATAAATAAATAATAATATAGCAGTTGCAGACTGCAGTTAGCTAGATCCTAGCCAAATGACAAACTGAACTGCTGCTGCAAAATGTACAGACGAGACGGTGAATGTCCATACTCCGTATATACTATATAAACTTAAAGGCTTGCCAAATGAGAAGATCTATTTTGCTTTGCCGCAATTGCCATTTGCCCTTTCAACTTCTGAAGACATAAGTTAGTTAATCCAAGGATGGGGAATTGGGAACACGGTTATAGTTATACATTAATGTCTTCTTTTCTTGTTTTGTTTATTTACATTTTAGCAGCAGCAGCAGTGCACATGCTGGACTTGTCACTCATCACACGTCTCACACACTGCAACCTGCTGCTGTAGGGAATAAAGAGAGAGGGGTGGCCCGGCTCGGGTCAGATGAGACAGAAGAACTAGCAGAAGCCTGCCGTGAGAGTGAGCAATGAGAAAGCACCAGTCCAGCATTGAAATTTGAAGCAGGCACGCGGGGCGTGGGCCAGTGCAGTTGATAACAGACAGAGTCATAGAGAAGACAGTGTGTGTGTGTTTTTTTTTAATTTAAAATATATATATTTTTTTTTTCGTTCATTGCTTGGCTTGCAATTGCACCATACAGCATACTTGGCACTTGCTAGCTACTTGGCTCACTTTGGGAAGTTGGCAAACTTGGCAGTGGCACTTGGCTTGCATAAAGTGAATGCACTGGGCAAACAACAAAAGTCTAATGGACTCGGAGCTGTGTGGTGGTGTAAATAAAACAATTATTCCTGGTCCAAGAAAGTTGGTCATCATTTCTTCATCATTAAAAAATGTATTTCTTCTGCTGCAGCTGCTGCTTCTTCCCCCGGATCCTCCTGCACCTCCAGCACCTCAGGAGGAACTGAGATTGAAGGTTGAATGTACAGTATGTATCTGATTGTCATTTTACCCATAATTCTGAAATGGCAAACATGTCGAGTTGTTGAATGGATAAACTGTTTGTTTAACATGATGCTCCTAGTTTTCAGTAAGGTTATTTTCAGAAGAGAGAGTTTACAATCTATGTTGTACTGAAAAGGTATAGTTGAGGGCCAGGATTAAACTCAGTGTAGGTACACAGGAGGAGAGTAGAGTGTTTGTTATTGATAAAGCTGTGAGACTCATAGTGAATCTGAGGACTTTTATAAGGGATACTCTTTGTTTTTGATTTGTTGGAAGAATTATTTAGGGTTTATAGTATAGCAGTTGGTTTGTATCTGAGTGCAAAGTAGAAGTGACACAGATGGAGTGGGACAGGGCTGGAACTAGTGAAAGGGGATATAGCTGCAGACAGCAGCACTGAGGGGTACCTTAGGTAGGCATATTACACCTTTAGACCTTTAGAATCCGGATTCCAGACCTTATTTAATTTTTATTTATTTAAATTTTACACCAGTCAGTGTAGTACTTGTTAGAATTTGTTTTATATGTGTGTGCGCAGTAGTAGACTAGTTAGTACAAGAGACAGAACATTTTATTTTTATATAAGAGAACTCTATTTTAGTTTTATACAAATTCAAAGTTTTGTGTTAATTAATAATATGTAAATAATTTGCTGTTCTCTGGTTTATATTTTATGTTATTTAAAGAAGGCTGAAGGCAAGCGCAGCTTCACCCAGTGTTATTTTTCTAAAGAATATTGTATTTTAGTTTTGCAGAAGTATAGGTGACTCTATCGTTCAGGCACTGACGTCCCGCTCTCCAGGGCTGAACAAGGAGAGGGTCACGGGAGCAGCCTGTCGTGCTAGGATCCACGCCACAACACACAAGCACTCCACACCAAACACAAAGTACAAATATGACTTCTCATGCTGGTGTGAATGACTGAATGACCTGAGAGATGTGGACTGGACTACATGAAAACATGCATCTTACCCTCACCAGAATGATGCCACAACAATATGACAGATGATCAATTTCAAAATTAGATGCACGCACTCAAACTCTCCTTAGCATGGAGAACATGATATCTGTGCAGTAACAGAAAAACCTGGTTCAGGGGCTCCCCCCATCACCCCAGCAGGTACCAGTTATACCCATACCCATGCTTTTCCAAACGAAACTTGGACCGAACTATAAAAGGAGGGGGAGTATAAGATACCCAGTGGGTGGCAACACCCAGGTTGGTGGCAAAGCAAAGAGCATCAGCATCAGAGAAGCTAACGGTGCAGTTTATAAAACTCTTCTGAGCCTGCTCCCAAAAACCCCTCCCAAAAACCCCAACCCCTGCTGACACTGAAAACACTGGAAAATGAAGGTCTCTCCAAAAGGTCTCTCATTGGGCCATTTTTCTTCTACCCAAACATAGACTGGGAGCAAACATACTGGACCTGATCATCACCAACATGGGGGACTATGCTCCAGACCAGAAGTGTATCCCCTCCTGGTAAAGATCAGACCAACTACTAATCTGGGATTCATATCCCCCCCCCACCACCCCCCTGCCCAGAAAACCACAAAAAAAAACTAAAGCAAATAATTTTCTCACAAAAACTGAGTGGAATCCTTCCCTTCCCCCCGGGCCTGTGGAAAATACAGCCCAGACCAAGAATCAGCATTGCATTCTATGAACCTTCAACACCTTTTGAAATATGCATATCGTCCCAAAAAAAAAAAACAATACCCAAACATAAAACTACTGTTCAATCTCAGCCTTACTACAGGGATATGCCCAAGAGTGGTGGCGTGCAGCAACAGTGGTCTCTCCATAAAGGTGGTGCCTCAACGGATCCGGCACACATAAAATTGTCTAAGCCAGCCTTCAGAGAAGAAAAATTGCACACACTAAGGATAATCACAACAAGGCTTTTAGTAGTTATAGTACCTGGGTGGGTGGTCATTCCCAGATATGCTCATTATTCAAATGACAAAAAAAAAACAAACCACCAGAGACCACCAACACATCCTAGCTGACGGTTCCCCTGACATCTCAGATGCTCAGGTAAGAGCCTCTCCTCCAAAAAAAAAACACATCAATGGGACCAGATGGTGTCCGTCCTGGCTGCGCCCATGATGAACTCAAAGAAGAGCTAAACCCAAAAATAAACTGTTCAATCTCTCAGCCTTACTACTACAGGCCCAAAGAGCCAAGATACGCAGCACAGCATCCCTCTCCCCCTCTCCATGCCTCAGGTGATCCTCTAGCTTGGTCTGCAAAGCTATGGAAAGGGATCATGGACCTCTCAAATAAAGAAGATGGGGGGACCTGCAAACTGGATCCTACCCACCCGGTTGCTTTGTTAGGGCAGATCTGCCTCAAACCTGGTTGGTTTCTTTGAATTGAACAAACAGTCACAAAGGCCATTGTGAGGGGAAGGTGGTCCACACAGCCTACCTGCCCCCCTCCGCAAAAAGCCTTCCTGGCATATTAATACCCCCAGCATTATAGATATAGATAAGCCAAATAAAAAAGAAATTGCAAACTGGATCAAGGACAGAACCCACATGGTTAGCCACACCATTAAATGGCTGGAGCCAAGTCAGTGGTCCAGGTGTCCCACAAGGCCCAGTCCGGTACAGGCCAACACGGAAGGACTGTGGCTGACCAGCGAATCAGACTGCTGACTGGGTCATAGAACAGACACAACTGGTGCCAGAGCCATGGCCTCAAGCTAATGCAAAAAGTAGTAGTCATCCCCTTTGGCAAAACAAAGTGCCTACAAATACCATTAAGGTGGAGGAAAAATCCATTAAGTACAGAAAGGGACCCGTAGGGACCTGGGGACCTTGATAGCAATTCATTGACAAACCACCAAAAAAAGTTTTATAAAAAAAATTTAATCTAGCCATGATTCACCCACCTCATCATGGGGGGATTCATCACTCAGGGAGGTCATCTTACTCATCCCTCATCCCATATCAGAAAATGCCCCTTTGGGATGTACTTTGCTTTGGGATGTACCTTACAGCAAAGACCCCTGTAGCTGGAACCTCACCAAGAGGATCAAAGGGCTCATCCATATGCCATATGCTGCCCGGTTAAAGAAACCCGGTTCAACTCCAGCTGGCATCAGTGGCATCAGAGCGAGTCAGTGTGCCTGATAAAGGCCTGGTCCAACCCGAATTAATGGACATGCTGCACCTCAGAAAAATCCCCTCAGAATTGAACCTCAGCACTGAGACCTCAGAGACCAGCACCGGAGAACTTGAACAAATGGGACAGACTAACCTTCTATAACAATCACTTCCCTTCACATAACATCAGTCCCCCTTCACAAGAGAATCCTCATTGATCTTGATCTCAGGAAATCTTGATGAGTGGATGGAGTGGGGGAGATCGAGGGTTTACCCTCCGGTTCTACTGTTTTGTCACTGTGTGATATAGAAGCATAAATTTAAATAGAATAAAAGGGCAAAGCAAAAAAAAAAAAAAAATTAAAATAAAATTAAAATAAATTACATGGCAGACTTATAAATGCCCTAGGGCAGGCAGCAATAATAATTAATGTAAATAAAACACTATTGTTGTTCTTTTGTGTTTCATGATCATATTTTGGTAGTCTGTTCTTCAGTTTGCATTTAAAAGTTGGTATCCCACAATTCCATTGGAGTGGATGGGGCTACATAATTATGTATGCAAACATTATGTTAATCAGCATACAGATTTGTACCTATTTTTCATGGGCTATGTCCAGATTTTTGATGTCTCTAGGTTGAGAGGTATGGTGGGGGGCAATAGCTGCCTGAGAACGTTTGTACCTCTGGGTTTTCATTATAGGAGATGGCAGACAACAGCATGAGAACTGAGGGCAATGGTCACAGTTTTCTGCCTGTTGAACAAATAAGTGATGAGTCTGTCAGCAGATTCTCAGACAAGCACTGTTATGTCCCCATTCTCATCTATGGCCTATATGGTCATTAGCTATAGGTGCTTATCTTAAGAACAAGATCACAAATACAAATTGCAGAAATGTTTCGTCCATGAAGTGACTGACTCTCATAGAGTAAAGAGCTTGGGGTTCCAGGAAAATGGTGGTCCAGAGACATTGCTCCTTCAAACTCTGAGAAGTCAAAGGACATTGTTTAAGAATATTCTAAGAATGTTCTTTCTGAAAGCTCTCACTGATGTTACCCCATACAAAGTTATGGGAAAGGGAGCCCAACACAACAGATTCATGGGCTCCGACAAACATCAAAAGCAGTGCTTCTTTCTTAAATTCATATAAAATTACAAAGCCTTAAATTCATATCATTAAACTTAAAATACGCAGAACAGCTCCATATTACACCTAATAATTAAATTCTGATTGTTCAAGGCAGCAGAAAACACCTCTAATGTTTCAGGATCAACTCCCTAGAGAGGAAGACATGCCAGAAATATTATATTTCTGAGACAGTCTGGGAATGCTTAGAGATGGATGAGGTGAAATATGTGGTTGGGCAAAGGTAAGTTTGAAGTGACCTGCTTCGTCAACTACCAACAAGACTTTCATGAGGAAAAGCAAAAGGAAAGTGAAGTGAAATTATAACAGAATTATTCTTTTTTTCTTGTTATCAAAATTATTTTCCATCCACTGCTGTTAACCATCATCCCCCCACCCTATCATTTTCTGGATGTCCCTCAAAATCTCCTAATGCTTCACATCTCTGTACACTTTCTGCCAGTGGAGGCTGCAAGAGCTGACAGGATGGAACTGTTATCCAAGTAGCAGCAGAAGGTGCTTTGTGCCCTTCACCTATACTTGAACTTTGACAGACACATGTCGTCTCGATGGCCTGGGGATCTGGCTTCACATCCCCCACACAGGGTCGCCCATATTTAAAGGAAAATCTTAAATGCTACCAGGGCAGGAAAACTAGTGAGCAGCAGTGCCCTCTTGGATCACATCATGAATATTGCCAAGTTTGGTAGCCTCTATTAGCCTATCTCCCAACCCTGTTGGCAGCATGCAGTCATATTACAGTGATGGCCTGCTATGTCACTTCCTCAATGCATGCACAGTCTTGCACATGTGCCTCATGAAGGCTACTGCACACTGTTTGGCAAGATCAAGCAGACACTCTAGCTCCAAAATGCTGTTTGATATGCACTCTGTCATGTGATAGATGCTGGTAGTGCAGTGGATCTGACCACTTGTCTCCTCTGAGGAAGTGTGTACCATTATCGGCTCCACACCTTGATCTTCACTTACTGGTTCTTCCAGCACCCAGATTACTACTCAACCTTGGGTCATCTGGGCTGTAGTTAGGACTTTAGCCCTCAGTGCCATACAGATGAGTATAAGTCAGCTATTCTTTCCACAATTGTATTTCTTTTTATGTCCTCTGCCTGCCATCCATCAAGTCCTCTGTCTCTCAAATGAACTCCTCTGCACTCCATGGATTGGGGGGGTGCGGAATGTTTAGGAAATGCCATAAAGACCACCATCACACATTTTCTGTTTAGTGTTGTCCTAACTCCCTGAACATGACAGCTTGCTTCTATGAACTGCATGTGGGCATGCAATATGATGTTGCAAGAGGACTGTCCACCAATGCTATGACACTTCACAAAATCCTGGTCCTACCCAGTAGCCAATCTTCCAAGCATTCCAGTTTCACAATGGGTAACATGCAACAACAGCCTGCTTTTCCAGAACTTCCTCTTAACTTTCTCCTGAAGACAGGGGAGCAGGCATCAGTCTCTTCTTCCCCTTCCTGCTCCACATCAGCTACAACAGGAGCCTAACCTGCTAATCAAACTCAGGTTGCCTGGGTCACAGTCAGGGCTTTAACCCCTGGCATCAGCAGAGCTGGATTTATTATTTCTACAGTATTATAGAAAATACAAGTTAGCTCCTTTGGCCTCATGCCTGCATTGTTTGATTTAGATCCATCCTTATGAATGGTATTCTGGCTTGTTTCCGGGTCTAAGGATTGCTTTTATTTATTTATTTACATTTGTTGACTGAGAAAGTTCGACTGCAACAGGCCCATTTTCAGTGGGGGCCCGGGTAGAAAAACTCCACAAATTAAAATATTACAGACATAGTTACAGATGAAGAATCCTAGCAATTAAAATATTACAAACATAGTTACAGATGAAGAACATAGTACATTCAGTAGATAACTAGCATCTGTTCCATCCACGAAGTTATAGCAGATATTAACAATTGTTACAATAAGAAGTTACTGCCATATAATAAGTAGATAGGCATGGAAGTATCAGAGCTTGCAGTATTCAAAGGTAGTTTGTGGCGTGGAAGAGAGTTAGAGGGTAGATGGAGTGGGAGAAGTTAGAGGGGAGAGTTACAAGGGCATAGCCAGCATGTTTTTAGGTGCGCTTTAAGTAAAGCTTTGAAGTGGGTGCATGATGGTACAGAGGTTATTGTGTGTGTGTGTGTGTGTGGGGGGGGATTCCATAATTTGGCTGTAACACTGGAGAATAGTGCTTCTCTAACAGTGTTACTGGCTCTAGTAACCTGTAATTGATTTTTGTTACAGGATCGTATTCATTCAATAAGCATTAACAAGCAGCGGTTTTACTATGCTTCCATTAATCCTGTGTGAATACACTCACGGGACATTACCATGTCCTGGACATGTGCAAAGAAATAGTGCCTATAATATTCTCAAGTTTTTCTACATATGTAGAATCCAACACATACAGAATCCACCACCACCTTAAAAATATGAAATTTATTTTATATCTTTACATCTACAAATGTTACTAACCCAGCCACTGGAGATGCACAAGCCAGTGCATTTCTTTGTGCCGGTCCCAAGCCCGGATAAATGGGGAGGGTTGCGTCAGGAAGGGCATCCGGCATAAAATTTTGCCAAATCATACATGCAGACAACAGTAGAGATATACATACCGTATCGGTCGAGGCCTGGATTAACAATGACCGCCACCAGTACTGTTGGCCAACAGGGTGCTGGCAGAAATTGGGATACTGTTGGCTGAAGGAGGAGAAGAGGGGGAAGGCATGCCCGAAGGCAGGTAAAGGCTAGGACTGTGATAGTGAGGGTCGGAACTTTGAATGTTGGCAGTATGACTGGTATAGGGAGAGAGCTAGCTGATATGATGGACCGAAGGAAGATTGGTATATTGTGTGTGCAAGAGACCAGATGGAAGGGGAGCATGGCTAGGTGTATCGGAGGTGGGTTCAAAATGTTTTATCATGGTGTGGATGGGAGGAGAAATGGCGTAGGCATTATCCTGAAGGAACAGTATGCTAAGAGTGTTTTGGAGGTGAAAAGAGTGTCGGATAGAGAAAGCGTATGACAGAGTGCCTAGAGAGGAGTTGTGGTACTGTATGAGGACGTTGGGAGTGTCAGAGAAGTATGTAAGAGTGGTACAAGATATGTACGAGGGTAGTGTGACAGCGATGAGGTCTGCGGTGGGAGTGATGGATGCGTTTAAGGTGGAGGTGGGATTACATCAAGAATCAGCTCTGAGCCCTTTCTTATTTGCAATGGTGATGGACAGGTTGACAGATGAGATCAGACAGGAGTCCCCGTGGACTATGATGTTTACAGATGACATTGTGATCTGTAGTGAGAGTAGGAAACAGGTGGAGGAGAACCTGGAGAGGTGGAGATATGCTCTAGAGAGAAGAGAAATGAAGGTCAGCAGGACTAAAACAGAATATATGTGTGTGAATGAGAGGGAGGATAGAGGAATGGTGAGGATGCAGGGAGTAGAGGTGGCGAAGGTGGATGAGTTTAAATACTTGGGATCAACAGTTCAGAGTAATGGTGAGTGTGGAAGAGAGGTGAAGAAGAGAGTGCAGGCAGGATGGAGTGGGTGGAGAAGAGTGTCAGGAGTGATTTGTGACAGACGAGTACCAGTAAGAGTGAAAGGGAAGGTCTACAAGAGGGTAGTGAGACCAGCTATGTTATATGGGTTGGAGACAGTGGCACTGACAAAAAGACAGGAGTCAGAGCTTGATGTGGCAGAGTTGAAGATGTTAAGATTTGCACTGAGTGTGACGAGGATGGACAGGATTAGGAATAAGTATATTAGAGGGTTGGAAGGTTTGGAGACAAAGCCAGAGAGGCAAGATTATGTTGGTTTGGACATGTGCTGAGGAGGGATGCAGAGTATATTGGGAAAAAGATGCTAAGGATGTAGCTGCCAGGTAACAGGAAAAGAGGAAGGCCTAAGATAAGGTTTATGGATGTGGTGAGAGAGGACATGCAGGTGATTGGTGTGACACAGCAAGATGCAGAGGACAGGAAGAAATGGAAACAGTTGATCTGCTGTGGCGACCCCTAACGGGAACAGAAGAAGAAGAAGAAGAAGAAATCTACAAATGTTACACTCTCTGTTTCATTACATTACAACCATGTATTTTTTATTTTTAAAAATAGTTATCAAAGGACTTATACCTGGTTTTCATAATAGACAAGAGATGAGATATTTCTCATATGCTATTTCAAGCTTTTCATCATAATTTTTGCTATCTCATTTTTTTGTCTCGATCGTGTAGCGGTTTCTCACTGTCCTACAGATTCATCTGGTCCCCCACCTTAATTGGCCACAGCTGTTGTCAGTGAAGCAAGGTAAGAGCCACTTTGTGGTGGGCTGTCATCCTAGGTGGCTCAGGTTTTAGTGGTACTCCTTCCTTCGCCCTTGTTTTTCCTGGCAACAAGACTATGATGTGACATGCAATAAACAAAGTATGCAGGCCTCACTCACTCACAGAAGAGATTATCCCATCAAGCAGGGCTGCACCCAGGAAGCTGTCATTCCTGCTAGATCCCTGGTATCCATCACCGATACAATAGCAGTACAAGCACCCCTGTGCTGCACTCCTTCCAGCAAAGATGGGTAAGTCCATTAATTCCAGTCCACTCTTCCAGTGCCCATGCCTAAACTGAACCTTAATTCGCTGTGACAAAAGCTAGTGTTCAATCCTAATATACCATACAGCTGACTGATTCCTTTTTTTTTCTTATGATTATTACTTGTTAGCACCTTTTTATAGATTTGATGGTACTTTCATTTCCTAAAATATAATTTGGTTATTTTATAATTCCACCACATTGATGTTGTAGATGTTGTTATTAATGGGATGTATTTACACAGACACATATATCACAAAAGAGATGAACACTTAAATCTTTATTTATTTAACATCTGTTTACCAGTAAAGTCTGACTTGGAACAAAACCAATTTTCAGCAGAGTAACACTCCAGATGCATAGCTTTGTAACGTGGTAGGAAACTGGAGTACCTGGAGAAAACAACTGGAGTACCTGGAGAAAACCCACAGGAATGCAGGGAGGACATGCAGACTCCGCACAGAAGGCACTGCAGCCGAGAATTGAATTGGAGAACCTTTCTCTGTGAGGCGACAAGCTACCTCTGCACCATGGCACCGTCCAAATAAATAACTGTTCTTTGAGAAGATAGTTGCATAACTCAACTACTTACTCGCAGCATATGGGATAAATTACCACTACAGGTCAAACAAAATACTGCTATGACTACCTTTAAGGCTAGTCTTGATGATTGGATCAGTAGACAGAAACTGAACTAGGGTCATCATGTACAGTCCTGCTCTATTTTGGAGGTGAGATCTATTAAGTGCTTGGAAAGGGAGGGATGAGCTTTTAAGATGTGTTTGCTTAAATGTGTAATATGACGTGGCTCCTCTGATCACTTGCCTGGTACTTTTCTTATGTTCCCATTTTAACTGCACTTTGAAAAACTACACCTAAATAATTGTCCAGTTTTCTTGAATTATGCGTTTTTAATGTATTTATTATTAATTGTAATTCCACACATAATGGTACTATGATACAAGTTATGAGTAGAGGAGATCAGCCCAGTTATATTACAATGGTTCATTACATTTGTTACAACAAGGTCAGGAATATTATGTTATCTATTTGGGATTTTAACAATTTGTTAAAAATTACTACTGGTAATAAAATCAATAAAAGACAATGTGTACATATTATTGCAATTATATAGTTTTTAGGTTAAAGTCTCTGAAGTAATAGTGTTTGAAGCAATGATTGCATTACCTGCAACAAAGAAAACTCCTTGTGTTCACATTAAAAGAAACAAAATTTAGAATGCCCATAACATATGGATATAAGATAGGATTACATATGGGATTTAAGAGTTACAGACGACTAGTTAAACATATAACCACAGATAACCTTTGACAAAACAGAAACACCTGCTCTTCTTCCTCTGCTGTGGTTTCTGGCAAAGTTATATATGATGCACCAATTAATGTGTGGCAAAGTGATAAAAGGTTTTCCTGGTGGTACACTTATAATATCCTGCAAAAATTAACACATTTCCCAAATAGTTATTTATTACTCAAACTCTTCACAATAACTAACACTAAATTGTCCTGCTGGTTCAGATTATTATCAGGATTTAAGTTGTGCCCATCAGATTTGTGCGACAAACCAAAAATGCCTGCATCATGTTAGTCATTTTCTTAGATGAGTAGTGCATGCCTTAAGGGGACTGGTGGAACGCACAGACACAGAAAGGGGTGGGGAGCACACAATGCACTGAATTCTCAGACAGACACAATCTTCACAAGCAAAAGTAAATGTATAGCATTTTCCAGTTCTATTTTGCTAGTTAATCATCAGCCATTTCAATGAAGACTGTTTGATATTTATTTTGAAATCTACCTGACATCTTTTATATGAGTGGGGTGATCAGGTAGTCTGTCACTGTACTGGGTGCATTAGGGATGTTTTTGAAGCCAAACTAGAGAAAGTCATGCAAAATACTACATATAAAAAGGTTACTGACTGTCCAGTTGATAAGGCAGTCACATACAAATAAATCCAGTTGATAAGGTAGTCACAACCAGATAAATTTCAGGGAAGGGACAGATGTACCACAGCCTTTCCAACATCTTACTGTCATGTATGCCAAAGACAGTATTTCGCTAAGGACAGACATATTATCAGTCTTGGAAAGGATATCACATGGCTAACATTCGCTGCTTTGCATCAGACAAGGAGTAGTGCTTAATGTTATTTATTCTCACATGTGCCATTAGTAGTTAGTATTTCTCTGTATTTTTTTAACTCATTTATCTGTCAACTCAGCAGATATATTCTCTGTAACTCTTTCCATGTTTAATCTGGTTAGGAACCTATAAGCTTTTTGTCACCATGGATTCTTCTGTTGCTACGATGCCACCTTCCTGGAGTGAACCACTACTACTGAGGCAGGTGCCACTTGACAGAATGATACTCTTGGGACTACACTCAAAGGCCCTTCATTTTAGTTTTATGCATGGAAGTATCCAAACCAGTTTTCAGTACCCTCAGAATGTTTGTGTATATGTAAAATGTCATTTATGTATACATCCTATTACAGCTCATGCTTCTGGCTTTAGTAGTGGTCACCTCTGCAATTGTTTCAAAGCTGCTTCATACATACCCTCATCCCAAGACCCCATCTGCATCCCTACTGACATGACTTGCTCCTAGCTTTGCTTCAAGGGTTCCGGGATCTCAGCACACTTACATATTTTTCAGGCAGATATACTCATGGTTTATAGTAATAGGTCGCCCTTCTGTAAACAGGCAGTTGTGACACTGTCTAGTATATCTTTCATCAGCATTACTGACAAAGCACAAATCCTGAAATGCCTCTAGTAAGACTTGTACATTTAGTATGAACAGTTTTTGCTTTGTTTGTCTAAAGACAGTACTAGGTACAACACTAAGATGATTTGTTTGTCTAAAGACAGTACTACGTACAACACTAAGATAGGTGATGAAAAATCATACTTCTTTTTTGCCTATCCAGACCCAAAGGCTCCTCTGTCTTCACCCAGTTAACCCATTAATTCCTCCTTGCTATGAAGGACAGATGCCAGGGATGGCAGGAGCATCTATTTTATGCAGAGTGAGAGCCCTCTGACCAGTCTGTTCCTAACCAGGAGGTCAAATGATGCCAGAACTGTCGCCAACTGATTTGTTCCCTTTCTGAAGGTCAGCTGGTGGCAACACCCAAACTCTGTATTACAGGTACCAGTCAGACAGTAAGGAGCAGGTGACAGACATAGTCAAGCGGAATTCCCATCCTCTGAAGTCCCTAACCCCTCAAGGTCTGCTAGTGCTGCCTGCTATGTGGAACATGCACACTTCAGCATATACAGTATCCATTAGTGAGTGCCAAATAAGGTTGGGCAGTCCGCATCAAGCTCATACTCCACAGGAGCTAAACACAGTGCTTCCACTAGGTGTCACTCATGCAGTGTCAGTCCTGCTTCCTCCTCCCCAGGATGGGTGGCCACTCACTCTCATCCTTCCTAAAGCCCTGCCTCCAATGCTGTTAAATGAACACTGGCATTCTGGGCCACAGTTAGGGCTTCAAGACTTTGTGCTATGGAGGCAGGTCAGTAAAAAGCAATGCAATGTCTTTTGGCTTTTCCCAGATAGGGGTCACCACAGTGGATCACCAGTCTGCATATTGAGTGGCAGTGGTGATTTTACAGCGTTGAGTTGCCAGCCCAGTGCCCAACCTTCACAGAAGCCATATGCACACTCACATGCACCTACTTACATATGTCTTTAAAGATTCACTCGACTGCAGGGAGGACATACAGATTCCACGCAGAAGGTACTCCAGCCGAGAATTGAACCGGAGAAACTCTTGCTGTGAGGCAACAATGCTAACCTCTGCACCACCATGGCCGACTCCAGGTCAGTGAGTTTTTAAAACTGAAGAAAGTGAGAACAAGCGATTAAGTTACTGAAAGCAAACAGCATGAATTGAGGTTATTAGGTTTATAAAAGCAAAACAGAGTGAAAATAATATTTTTGAAACCAACTAGAGTGAGAATGAGTAGTTACATTTTAAACTAAATAGGGTAATGCCATGTAATTTTTGAAACTGCAGAGGGCGTGAATATGTAATTAAGTTTTTGAAATTAAGAGAGTGAGATTAGGTAATTACATCTTTGAGAGGAAGATTAGATTATTAGGTATCATTTTATTCAGGAAAATACATGTATGCATACACAAAAAACACAGGCACAAATACACACTTTATCAAAGTACCACAAACGATTTAAAATTTCTAAATATATTTACAAAGTCTACAATAAGCTACCTCTACCTCATGCTGTTTGCTCTCCCATGCAGCCATGTTGACTTGATAATCAGGCTTAGGTCACTGCTATCAAATGCAAAGTCTATAGAAAATACTCTGCCAATATTTACTTCACAAAAAGCTGAATATTTATTTTAGCCTACACTCATTCAATGAATGTTATTAAGTGTTACTCTTTTTGAGAGGGAACACGTGCTCTTCTAGTTATTCACTTAACCTTTTGAATGATGTTCTTCCAGTTCAAACTACAGAAGTATTACAATAATCACATAGCTATGAAGACCGTAGCCAATTTTAGGTGCCAGAAAACCTTGTGCTCTCTGGGGGACCCCAAACATAACAAGTAATCTTATCTTGATATTTTGTAACACGTCTTTCAAACCAACAAAAACTAGTACAGCAATATTGTATACTTAATAAACCAGATGGATAATAACAACTCTTATCTATATCGCCTTTAAAATTCAAGTACATCTCTGGTTATACTATTAGTGTTTTATCAAATAACAAGCTTCACAATTCCATTAAATATTTTACCACTGACAAAGTGCCCCTCGCTTAGTTAAACCCTGCTGGTGGACATTCTCTTGATTAAAACCAACAATAAAGCCAGCTTTAGGTACCTGTATTACCCATGGCTGCAGGGGACCCCTTAATCATCCATGACTATGTGGGGAGCCTACAAAAGATGCTGCTGGTTAGGGAAAATGAGAAAAATGTACTAATTAACTGAACAGGGCTGCGACATGACCCTTCTAGGATAAAGTTGGAATTCACTATTAAACAAAAGTGGTGCAGCAGTAGCATTGTTGCCTCACAGCAAGAGGATCTCCAGTTCGATTCTCGGTTGGGGTGCCTTCTGTATGGAGTCTGCATGTCCTCCCTGCATTTGTGTGGGTTTCCTCTGTGCTCCAGTTTCCTCCCATGTTATGAAGACATGCATCTGTACCGTTTCTCCCTGGGCCTCTGCTGAAAATTGGCTTAGTTCCAAGTCAGACTTTCCCGGTAAACAAATGTTAGATAAATTAAATAAATAAAAGAGTGCCTTATTATATGGAACATGTATACCTCAAAGCAACATACGTTTTGTGAATTTTACAGTGCTATCTGCATTTGTAACCAAAAGAAACGTTTATAATGAACAATTCAAAAATTCAAATAACTGATACTAACGAGAGGACACCTAAGTTAAATCGTAATGTCCTTTTTGCTCAGATTATATAGGCTCTTCAACTAATATTATTTCTGGTAACATATGTCTAAGTAATAAAAAAAGAACATAGTGACCACACATGGTGTGAAAAAAAACAACTTTAATAATCTAAAAACGTTTTGTGTACAACAAGCTTCATTAATGTAACAGAATAAAACCAGCATAAAATCAGAGGCAGGTTTCAAACAACAACAAAAAACAAGCATATACACCATCAGCAACTTATACTCAATCACACCTGGTCATGTAGTTTCATATGGGCTACCAATAGGAATCCAGTGTTCATACCCTGTGTCTGATAATTTTGTAGACTCATTTGTAAGTTAGATACAAATTTTAAGTGTCAGATCACACCCTCTCATAGATTTATACACTACATCCTGAAACTTAAAGAATGGAGTTCAGTCTTATTTAAGACATGCAATGCTAGCGTTTTTTTTTTATTTTGAAAATACGTTTCACAGATGTATTCCTCAAATGCTCAGCCTTTTGGTTTTACTCATTTAAAAGGAAATACAAGAGCATAAATAATAATAATGATGATGATAATAGATGCAAATGACATCTAATATAATTACAGTAGAGGTAGTTTACATAGTTCACCAGTACATACATGTATAAATATGGTGGGCTAGTTAACTCATTCATACCTTAAGTAGCCCCTCTCTCTCTCTATGTATGTGTGTGTGTGTGTGTGTGTGTATATATATATATATATATATATATATATATATATATATATATATATATATGGGTCTACTTTCACATTTCGAAATACTGAAAAATTGATTTTCAGTATCTCGAGATGGAAATACTGAACACGCTTTACAACGAAAAATTAAAAAAATAAATGTCACTATACTGAAAGTTCATAATACCGAATTTTCAGCTAGTGACATTAAGTTTTTTAATATACCCTCCACCACGAAATCACAAACACCACTTCCCTGCCTACACCGTAACAAAGCAACAAAACACTGTCATCAACAAAACCCACATAACCTATGTATAAGAAAGGGGCAAGCCCCCCACACCGCCACTACTTATATATACCAACTCCAAAGTTGCACTACCACGAAAAACACAAAAAAACTGCTATTACGTGCCCTACACTTACTTTGCACAGATACTACACATTTACAAAACTCACCACATTCAACACTCTAACAAACATACACTCTCACCTATCTACCCCAACCTACTCCCAAAACTTCCCAAACAACTAAAAAAATAATAAATCCCTACCCCAAACCCTTAAACAGTTAAAACCTACTTGAATCTCCGTAACACAACCACACATTATCCGCCATGTCTAAATCCCAGACCACACTGTACCTTAAAGACAAAGCACACCATAGCACAACAATCGCAGATTCAGTAAACTAACATTTGTTAAGGTGCAGTTTCGAATAACTACACTTTTGTTATTTTCGTCTCGGGATACTGAAAGTCGATCTTTCAGTATTTTGAGATTTCAAAGAGGACCTATATATATATATATATATATATATATATATATAGAGAGAGAGAGAGAGAGAGAGAGAGAGGAGAAAAAAAAAAAAATATATATATATATATATATATATATATACACATATACACACACACACACACACACACACACACACACACACACACCGTATTTCACCGTAAATAAGACCTAACCAGAGAATAAGACCTAGCATGGTTTTCCAGGGTGGTCATGATACAAGCCCTACCCCAAAAATAAGCCCCAGTTAAGATCGTCAACAACACACAATGTACATGTTGAATTATAAAATAATAATATTATTGACACCTGTTGACTGAGATTATTGTACTCTGCTTGCCATTTTCAGACCAATCGGACACCCAACTTCTTCTCTTTGCAGAAAGTCATAAGATTCTTTCCCTGGCAGTCCTCTACGATTCTTACTGTAACCCTAATCCTCACTCACACCTGACGGTTAAGATCCTTGGCCCATAAACACTGGCAAGTGTACTTTGATTGGTCAAAGTACAGACAACACATGTAAAACGTGCGCACTTGATAACGAATGGGTGTGGTTGTGTCTTCTTAACTGTCGCCATTTTGTGTTGCCACTCCTGTCTCTTAAGTCTTCAATTAACCCCCCCTCCCAGACAAGATGAGTGCAAAAAGAATGAGCTATTCCATCAAGTACAAAAAAGGAATTGTGGAGGACTCCCGGGGAAGGAATCTGATGGCTTTCTGCAAAGAGAAGAAGTTGGATCTCCGAATGGTCCGAAAATGGCGAGCAGCATACGATAACCTCAGTCAACAGGTCAAAGAGGGAAATGCTAAGAAGTGCAAGTGTGGATCAGGTCGGCAACCATTATTTCCTGAGCTGGAAGACATAATCTGTGAATGTATTGCTAATAGGAGAGCAAAGGCTTTGGTTGTGCGCAGGGCTGATATTCAAGCATTTGCCCTTGCAATGGCACCACAGTTAGAAATATCCCCAGAACAATTCAAAGCATCAGAACATTGGCTGGATGGCTTCCTTCAGCGATATGAACTGTCTCTAAGAAGATTAACAACACTGTTCAAGCTGGAAGATACTGAAGTTATTAAATGTGCAGTTGCATTCAAGTCCTTTGTTGATGGCATTGAGTTTTTTAAATACCAACTCTCCAACATGATTGCTATGGATGAAACTGCAGTGTTTATGGGCCAAGGATCTCAAACAATAATTGATCAGAGGGGTGCCTCGTCAATCTACATTCCCTCCACTGGTTACGAAAGTGCACGTTACCTGTATTTTGGCAATTTGTCTAGATGGAAAGAAAACCCCACCTCTAATCATTAGTAAGGGCAAAAAAGATAAGACTGAACGTGTTTCAGGCATTTACATTCTTGAAACCGAAAAAGCCTGGTGCACACAACCAGTTATAAGAAAGTGGGTTGATGTAATGCTGCCACTCATTTTGCGAGGTGGCGAAAGAGGTCTGCTACTATGGGATTCAGCCAGCACTCACCGCACTAAAGACATGAAGAACTTCCTTGCACAGAGAAGAATAGAACAAATAATGATTCTCACAGGAATGACTGCCTATCTCCAGACTCTTGCTATTGCAAAAAACAAGCCATTGAAGGACCATTTGCACATGGAACTCAATGACTACATTGAAAACAGAATGGAGAGAAATCAGCATGGAAAGTTTGTA